>NC_023752.2:59158642-59383642 GCF_000499845.2 Phaseolus vulgaris
TTTCAATTAAAAAATAATTTAATCGTTCTCAATTTTATAAAATTTATAAAAGAAATTATTCCATTTAAAAAAAATATCACTAAAGTCATGCTATATATATATATATATATATATATATCATTTAACATAAATTGAAGTTGTGTATAAATATGCCGACTTCTTAAAAAAAATGCACAGAAATCATGTTATATCTCTACTATATCTTCCAAAAAAATTCAAAATCGTATTTTTCATCATAATAAAAATATTTTCTACCCATTATGTGAATTTCAAGAAAAAATTACATCATTTTTGTGCTTTTGCCTTATGATCGCTAAAATAGTGCATATAGTTAGTAATTAATAATTCAGAAAAAAAAATAGAATTAGAATATTACATTTCAAATCCTAGTTACAATGTTAAGTAGGATTAAACAATAATAACTGATATCTTTATCCAGCAAAATCATCTCTGGACTCTTTCTTCCTACACCATAAAGAAATTATATAAACCTATAAGGCCCAATAAGTTTTACCAACAACTATATTTGAGATTTGAGTAATTTTATAAATCATCAAGCCCACAAATGTTTTGCTCTCTTTTATGTGAATATATAAACCAAGAAAATTATATGAATTCAAAATATCATATCAGAAATCTAAAATTTATTATTTAATTTTTTTTATTTATTAATATATAAATTATTTTATATAACACAACGAATGTTTATATTATTAAAATTAAAATTGTCAAATATTACCTTCTGGTCAGCTTTATTCATGGCACCTTTGGAATGTTGTTTGACCATTGAAAGGTACTGAAGCGGTGAGCCACCGCATAGACCCTCCACCAGTTACAACCTCAGCCACCCACTACCTACATGCAACCATAACATGCTTTTTCAACAAAACTCCTATTGTTGAAATTATTATTTTAATACAAACTTTATAAATATAATTTTATTAAAACTAAAGATTTTAAAACTCACATTTACAAGAAACATTATAATATATTATTACTTCCATAATTAGCAGTCTCTCTTTCATTTCCTAAAACTCTTTTATAGCATCTTTTATTATCGTTTCAAAAATATATTTACATATTTAAAGACAAAGACATGACATAACCTTTAGTAAATACTCGTGCTCTCAAATAACACTAAATATTTAATTTAAAATATTTTAGTAAAAAAGGTCAAATCAAATGAAGAAAATAAGTTTAACATCATTTCATAATAGCATGGATGCTTCTCTTTCAAATTGGAGAATATTCAAACTTGTCTAAAATTAAAAACATTTTTTAAATTATCTAAATGTTTAAAAAAACATCAAAATCAAATAATAATTTTGATGAAATATCATCTTATCAACTCACATAACTCACGTAAATTATGAAAATTTCAACATTTCAACTTAGACTTAGAATTTTTGATGACTTAATAAGGTGATGTAGGATAGACCCTTTTGAGTCATATTTAACCATGTGTGAAACCATTTGAATGGTCTAATTGAATATATGTTTTGATTAGTCTAATACTGTTAATTTGAACTTTATACTTTGAATTACACTTTTCTTGTATAACCAAATGTAGTTATTTTGGTACTTTCATGATAATGCCTAAGTTAATTAAATCTAAGCATAGTTTGTTTTATTTCCTTGATCTTGCGAATTGGAATATAAATTTGAGTGAGGTTTATCTTGAACAATAATTATATTGGTTAACTAGGGGATGGTAGTACTTTTGAGCCAAAAGTGTTATATGTAATAATAAGGAATAAGAAATTGTTTTCACTTGTCAATTTTGTAATTTAGAGTAACTCATATTTGTATAATTAACTCATCATAATTTTTTTTTAACGAATTACAATCAAAATGAGATGTTTTATTTCTAATCAATTCCACTAATTGGATAGAATCTCACTAAACAAATTTTCCTAAAATATTATAATAAATATTAAAATTTACAATATTTAATAAAAAAAATTAGAATTAAGCTCAAAAACAAAGAAAGAAAGGTTGAGAAAAAATGTTAGAAAGAGATATTTGTAAGAATAAGAATAAAAATAAGAATTTGATAGAAGGAAAAGAAATAACAAGAAAAAAAATGTAGTCATAGGTTCACAAACTTCACAATTAAGTTTCATTTTATAAAAATTATTTTATTTTTAACTTCATAACTATACAATAAAAAAAAAAAATACAAACTATTTATCCATTATAAACAATAATACATATATTTTTTTATTTAAATAAACGTATAAATATTATTTGTTAACAACACACAGCAGATATGTTCATATTATAGTATATGTTTGCACTAGTATTGTATAAAAGTTATTAAATATTTTATAAAAATGACCAATTATATAAAAGTATATTATCTTTTTCACACAAAAAAAATAAATTATTTAAGTGTCATGATTTTGTTGGTTTTGGGGCAGATGAATAACACCTCAGCGGCATGTGCCAAAAACCCTTCCCCACTAAAAGACAAAAACTCACAAGTTCCCATATCAACCAAACCCAATCGCAGTCACCACATATCCCAAATTATCTACAACTCTATTTTTTTTCAAAGATAAATTAATTAATAGATAATTTTTATATGATTTAATTACTATTTTATTCCTTAATTATATATGTATATTCTAAATTTATTATATAATTTTGACATAAATAGAATCATAGTTTATGTAAAATGAATGAGCTATAATAAATTTAAAAAATAAAAATAAATTATAACAAAAATGATACAAATTTTAAAAATAAAAATTATAATAAATAAAAAATAAACAAATTAATAACATTACAAAAAATTAAAAAACTATGAAACACCACCAACCTTGTGCATGAAGACTGCGGTGGTGGTGAAGAGTGACATGGGACCAACAGCGGCGACAACAATACCGACAGAGCAAGGCAAAGAAAAAACCCAAACAGTGCCAATGAAACAGTGGTGACCTCCTAGCAATGACAGAAAATAAAGAAATAGGATAAACAAAAAAAAATACAAAAACTAATGGTAAAGAAGAAGTAGAGATCTGGAACAACTCACCAATGGCACGAAAACAATGCAGGTTGTGTGGATACAAGAAGAGAGGAAGCACCTAGCAGAAGAACAAAAAAGAAACGAAGTGCCAAGAAAAGTATGAAAGCGTGCGTGACGCACTTTTGTGTTAAGATAAAAAATGATTTAAAAATGCGTCTAAGGGGTAAAGTCACATTTTTAAACAAAGCTTTTTGTTTTAAGAATGTGGCTATTAGGTAAAATCACATTCTTAAATAAAGCGTTTTGTTTAAGAACATGACTTTACCTAATAGCCACATTCTTAAAACAAAGCGTTTTAAATGCGGCTATATCAAATAGTTGAATTCATAAATGAAGTTAATTTCAAAAATACCATCGCGTTTTGAATGGCAATGTGTAAAAACACTTTAAATAAATGGTCATTGTTTTTATATTTTGCACTAGTGGTTGGAACACTCTCCCACAACCTTTTGTGATGGTCATCTCATGTGGCATGAATATCGTCCACTTCATTATCAACATCAAAGATTGAAATATTTGTGAAGAACGATAAAATTTCATTGTTATTAAGTATTGAATTATCGTTCTCATGAATATTGTGTTTGATTTTTTCTTGAAGAACCACTGACATTTTTGTTAACGGGATTTGTGACATTAAACTAGCTTGAGATTCTATTATGAATAACTCTTTATTATATTTGACATTTTCAAGATCAGCTAATGTAAAATCCAAATACTATTATTACTACCAATCCACTTAATAGGTACACTAAAATTTGTGTAATCAATCACACATATTCTTCAATTACACCAAAGTAAGACATTGATGATATAATAGGATGTTTATCTTAGAAAAAAAATATTGATTAAGCCTCCACCATTACTCACTATTTTGCATAGTATTTTCATTCATATTCAAATTTGGTATAAAATGAATATTAGTGTTTATTATGATTTCGTTCATATTTTTCTTTTTTTAATTGACGTTAGACGTTCAATAATTATGTTTTGATTTTAGCTTAATAGTTTTGTACTAAATAAATATATTCAATATAAATAGGACACAACTTTATGTAGCAGTGGAGCTTAATTTAAGCTTACTTTTAAACATTGTATATTAGCAACAAAAGAAATTCAAATTCATTCATTGGTTTGATTCAAATTTAAAATTACAATCTGGTTCGAGTATAAATTCGAAAGTAAGACTCAAATAAATAAAAAAAATATAAAACAACTCAACCTCCCCATTTTTAGAAATAATAATTTTTTATGTTGCATACGTTTATATTATCCAGTTTTATATTATTATCCAGTTTAAATCTGTAATTTTTAGTTTAATATTGCTATTTTTAGTTTTCTTTCATATATATTATTAGATGATTCAATGACTTAATCCAAATCAGTTCCAATATTATCATATTAGTTTGATTCATAATAAGGTTTTAAAAAATTATTTAATTCAAAGAAATCAGTATCAAAGTTAGATCTAACAATGTCTTAAACTTAGACTAATTTGTCCGTAAAAACATCCACAATTTTAGCTTCTTATATTTTTGTATGCATTATTGCATTTTTACTATTTTATAAAATTTACAAGTAAGTATTTTTTTTTTGCTACCAAAGTATGCGTAATTCGAGGACCAAACACTTGTAAGGTGTTTGTCCAAATATACCTTTAAGAAAAATTCTTCAGTTTAGTTTTAGAAGTCAAAACTCATAAAAAAATTAAAGGGAGTTAATTTTTTTTTCCCATTTTTCTTGTTTTCTCTGTTTTTTTTTCCCATGTATAACTAAAACCCTATAATTTAGGTTTAACGAACACGACTCGAATTCCTACATAGTTTGTGTTGTCTTCTAACATAATTTGAATTTTATTAATTTGGGTTTTTACAGTTATGGAAGTTAGGCAAACAAAATGAAAAGTTAGGTACTAATGGTTTGTCGAAGATTCACGTGTAGCCAAAATTATAACATCATATGTATAAGAGTTCTTAACCAAGTGTAAAAAATTTAAATTTTAAATATAATAGCAAATTAAACATATTTAAACCAATTATATAAGTTTTATTTTATAAAAATGATATACAATTCACTCGGTGTCCCATCTTACAGGAGAAATAGAAGAAAATTATGTTTTTGTTTGTACGAGAATAGGAGAAATAGTAAATAAATAAATGTAATAAATTTTTTCTCAAATTAAAAAAAAAAATACTTTACTAACTTAACAAGAAAACCAAGATTCCTTGGAAGTTTTTACGAATGTGGAATATAAGTATTATAGATACGTAACAGAAAAGAAATCTTGTCATAAATAATAATTCCCTCTTTCAGATTCTCTCTTACTTTAAATATGAGAAATCGAGTTTTGAATATTTATTGTTATGAAAACATGTTCAGCCAATAACACAATTGCATGAAAAATAATGAGTGAAATGAAAAGTAGATTACTGTGATAAGAAATATGAAGATTCCCTGAAAAATTGAATAATAGTTTAGCATAATGTAGTAATAGAGATAAGATGGGTTGTCAGAATCACTCACCCAACTAACCTAAATGCAAAATGAAATAAAAATAAAGATGTAAATTAGTAATAATAATTTGGATAATGTCATCATTGTCATGATCCAAAAGTATAGAGAGGGCCCCACTTTCACGGTTATTGTGAGATTTGAGGAACAGGTCAAGTGTTGTCATTGTCTTACGAGGGTAGGGCTCAGCTCAGCCATTCTATCTACACGCCGCTCCATCACACTCTCACTCTCTCTTTCACAACCTTCACCTTACTCTCTGGTATTCTTCTTCTTCTTCTTCTTCATCATCATCATCATCATCGGCATCTCATCTTTCCTTTCGCCATCTCCTTGTCCTGTGATCATGTACCATTCTTCAGTTTGAGTCTTGTGATGTTTGGAAATGAAGGATCTGAAAAGTTTTTGAGTTGTGGTTGATATGTTGTTATTTTGAGTGATTATGAAAGTAAAATCTAAGGGCCCACGTCTCACCCATCTTAATTAAATTCGAAAAGGATGCTAGTTTTTCAGATTTGAAATGAAAAATAAAGGCTTCTTAGTTTTAGTTAATGTTTTGTTGACGTGGGTAGGGTTGTGCTGTGTTGATTGATTTGGTTTCTCGGGTACTGGATTTTGTTTTGGTGAGCTTTTATGTATTGACATCCAATCCATGAGCCTTTGGTGATCTAAAAAAGAAATCTGAAGAAAGGGGGAGGTGAGAGTGTGGTTCAATTTTTGATGTCCATCTGGGGATTGGATCTGTGAATTTTGCATGTTTCACTGTTTCTGTTTTGTTTTTAAACATTTTTGACATACTTATGACTTGTAAGGTGATTTTTTTTTCTCTAACATGTCTCAACTTTCCCGTTTGAGATTCTTCAATGGATATATGAAGATAAGTAAATCAAATGCTTTCTATGATTTGAGCCAACTATTTGTTAATTGGACAAGAGGGTTATTCTGTTCTTGGAAGATGGATCCTGGATCTAATCGAAGTAATGGATTCTGTGACTCCAGAACTAGTTTCTATAGAATCTCCCCATTTGCATGTACTTTGTTCTTGTACAATTCTTTGCAGAGTGCAATTTTCATCACTTATTCTGTCATAAATCTGTGCATAGATAGATTTGAGACTAATTAATTTGCAAAATCGGAAATTCTAAGATGTTCTATCTGGTTATTAGACAGCTAAAATGCAAGGAGGATTGAGATCATTTTTGTCCCACGGGAATGTCATAAAAAATGCTGTTCTGCAACGGGTTCGCATGGTGAACCCCCTGTTACAGCCAATCGCCTCCTCACGGTTTGAATCTGTTACACCTGCTCGCATTGAGGAACATGGTTTTGAGAGCACAACAATTGCAGACATCATGAAAGATAAAGGCAAGGGTGCAGATGGCTCCTGGCTTTGGTGCACCACAGATGATACTGTTTACAATGCTGTTAAATCGGTAATGTGTATTTCATTTTATTACTATTGTTTTTGGAATAAATCTAGGAGTTTACAATGTATTGATGTATGTTCTTACATTGACATCCATTGCAGATGACCCAAAACAATGTTGGAGCTCTGGTTGTGGTGAAACCTGATGAGAATAAGGCAATTGCGGGGATTATAACGGAAAGAGGTACCCAATTAGGATGTAAATTCTTTTTATTTTACTTTTTTGGTGTACTAAGTACTTTATTGGTGTAATGGATAATTTAGTTTTATGTGTGGATGAAATTGTTTGGAAATACAAAGTAGTAAACTTAAATGTTCTATATTATAGAAACAAAGAAAGAGGAGGGGAAACTGCTTCTTTATGCTCTTTCATCTCCTTCTTCTTATCCGTGCCATCTAAGATCTTAAAATTCTATTTAGTTTTGGGGCAAGATTTTTGGTAAGTATAGTTTCTATATTCTACATGTTTTATATGTTAAGCCATTGAGCATCATATACATAATTGCTTAACTGAACAAGAAAAATGAGATTGGCATGCTTGACACACTTGGGGGCGCCCTGTAATTTCGAAAAGGATGACAAGAAAATGGGTTGTATTCACTCGATGGTGCTTTTGGCTTTCAAGATTCTGTATCTTGTGTTGTAAGTAGTAAATACCTGCATGTGTAAGAATGTTATGATTTGTGTTGGAGAAGGAAAATGTCTAATTGGCTGACTAACTAGCTAATGATCCAGTTGCATAATGTAGTGGAGGAAAATAGAATGGTCTTTTTATCAATATATTTTCATGCAGTTAAATGGTCTTAATTATCTACAGCACTGTCTGTTTGTCCCTTGGTCATTTATGTTAACTATTTGGTCTTTTGTTATGCAGATTACCTGAGAAAGATCATCGTGCAGGGAAGATCTTCCAAGTCTACTAAGGTTGGAGATATTATGACTGAGGAGGTATGTATATTATTGTACTTCTTGTGTTCACTATTCTGCCAGCTTGCAGAAAGAGCTTTTGAGAAATAAACAACTATTTTTCCAAAATTAAGCTTTACCAAACGCACAGTTATTCTATAGTGAAACTGCAATTTGTGCTATGCTATGTGTTTAGAGAATTAAAATGTTCCCCTAGTTAGTGGTGCTCCCACTCATGATAACTAAACTAAAATTCTAATGTTGTGACTGCAGAACAAGCTTATCACAGTCACCCCTAATACCAGAGTTCTACAGGCTATGCAACTGATGACTGGTATGTATGAGCTTTGATTTGAAACATTAAAACTTGTGAGATAGTTACTATTATAATCACAGTTTGTAACTGGATATTATAAAAGGAAAAATAAAATAAAAATTCACATTGTTACAATTATCATCATTATGATTTGAAACCAAGTTAGATTACATAAGCTTGTAACTCATGTATGTTTCTGATCTTATTCTGCATTTTGTTACAGATAACAGAATCAGGCACATTCCTGTCATTGATGAAAAGGGGATGATTGGCATGGTGTCCATTGGAGATGTAGTTCGTGCTGTGGTGCGTGAGCACCGTCAAGAGGTTGAACGTTTGAGTGCTTTCATACAAGGGGGTTATTAGATGATGATGAAAATCCCTGAAGAGCACTCAAGCTAATTTGGGTTAAGTAATAAGCCTGAGTGCTTGTAAATATGTTATGGCCACGGTGCCTTCTTGTTTGCTTCCCTGTAATTTCAGTTTTATGAACATTAGCCCCAATGGTGTAGCAGCATGTTAATAATAACAACTGGACGCAGTTTGAATTTGTTTTCAACTTTTGAAAGCATGTTTCACTGCTTACTGCATGGATCTTCTAATCTGCACTATGCAGATGGTAACTTTTGTTGCCTTATCATGGATGCCCCAGTTAAATATGTTACTTTTATACATAATATTATCAAACAAGTGTTTCAAAATGATTAAGAAAAAAAAGAGAGAAATTATTATTTTGTTAGTTTCTTTTCTTTATTTATCTCAGCATTTGCTTTCAAAGACTATTATGTATTGACAGTATAATCTACTCTCGTCTAAGTACATGTTATGTAATATGATAACTTTTTTATCAGTCATTTTAAAAAGTTATTTTTTATGTAAACAAAAAAATAACTTTTTAATTCATAACTATTAAGCTTTTACGAATAAAAAACTATTAATTTTTTTTTAATTTATACATTTAATATTAAATAAAAACGTTTTATGTCGCCATTTATTGATGTGTTGTGTCATTGAGTTTAAATTTGATATAAGATTCCTCTTTCTGGAACCGGTTATGAGATCATAGCTTGAGTGGAATAAATCATCATAAAGTAACATTTATTTGTAATTTCATTTCATTAAATTACATAAACTCACTTATATATGGTCTACTGGGCATGATAAAGGAGATAAGATATGGTAAGATATCATGTATTTTATTAATCAATTATTTGGTAAGTCAATAAGATATGATGAAGACAAATTCTACTTTCATATCTTATTCCAGTACCTATTTATTTTTCTTTCATTAACCTACAACAAATCACTGTCAAAGCTTACATAACACATAAAGTTAGAACCAATAACGTGCGTGGCTTGTAGAATGGTTATAGACAAGTGAAGCTTCTGCGTCAAGAACCCATCACTGCGTGCTCATCTTCACTTCTTGTAGTTTATTATGGTACATAATCGCTTCTCATTGAGTAGGTTTTATTATTTTTAAGATTGGAAAATTTTGTTAAAACCTATTTTTTAATTCTAGAGAAGATCGTTGAATTTTGTTTTAATAATACTATTATAAGTTAGTTGACATTACTATAATTATTTGTGTCAATAACAGTGATAATTTATAAAATTGATTAAGAATGCAAAACTCAATGTATATACATTGCTCCAACTTTAAACAGTAAAGGAAGTGTTCTTTTGCCTTTGTCTCACCCAATACCTATCTCTTTTGGTGGGATTTGTTTGCTTTCCAAGGAATTTTGTGAAGGGGGAAATGGGAAATGGATGGCCATAATGTATTTACGGGTTTTGGCCTTACAAAAATGACACAAAATAATTTACTTACAAATTATTATGGACATGTTTTGTATTTGTTGTGAGAAGAGAGTCCTCCTCCAACACTATTATCATATCCCTTCTTCGTAGTGGAATACACTTTTCCTATCATGTCATGTCTTCGGTGCTGTTTGGTTTGATACAGAAAATTTGAACAAAAGGGCTTCATGGAATCCACTTCTTCTTTTGGTTCATTCTCCTTTTATGAGTATGCTAGTCCAAGCAAAGTAGTCCTATGGCTGGCATCTATCTTCTCTGGCATCATCTTGTGTGTTATTGTAAGTAAACTCAGATTGTTCATTATTTGTGTTGTGTGTGTGAGCTTTATGTTGCCTTTTAAGAGTTGATAAGATGTCTTTGCAAACTGGAAAAAAGGGTATTGGAAACTTATGGGTTTCTTACGTGGACTGCGTGGTTGTGCAATTTTTTTAAGATGAAGCTATTGGGTGAAGGCTTTGTATTGAATGTGGGATAAATCTTTGGAATGTTCTTGGAGTGGAACTGCAGTTGTGTGTACTCTGGTTTCGGAAAAATTATATCTTTTAATTACTCTATTGGCTTCCTCGTTTTGAATTGATATGGTCCATTCTTTACTTATTTTCCTTCAAGAGTAAAAATTCCTTCAAAATGCACAGAAAAGTTCCATGCCTTACTATCTCAGAAAAAAGATGGTATGTCATGATTCATATAGGGTGATTTGGCATTGGATACGCTTTTAGATGTATATTTATGAATGGAGTTTCAGCTTGTTCTATCTTCAATTTGTTCTTTTTCTGAAACATATGTTAAGTTTTATCTGAAGGGGGGTAATTCTAAAAATGACTAGTTGTAGTGAAGAACTTTTTGTTGGCAATTTTAAAGCCTGATCTATTTGTTCCTTCTTGAAGGCTTATACATCAACTGCTATTTTGAGTTCTTTGTTGTTCAAGGGATATGGAAAATTGAGCAGTGCAGAGAAAATTGAATGGAATAACAGGTGAAGTACCTTTGCATAATCTTTCCTCTCTGCATATTAATTAACTATATTTTTTGTGTAAGTATGAACATAATTTGTAATGCAGGGGATTCTCTACGTTTCATGCTCTTTTTGTATCATCTGCATCTTTCTACCTCGTCATCTTATCAGATGTCTTCATTGCGAAATCACACGACGACATAGTTATTAATAAATCATCAAGGTTATCAGATACAGTATTGGGGGTAAGTTGAAGATATAAGCAAAATTTGGTTGTTAGTCTCTTAACAAAATTTGACTTGTTGTCATCCATTTGTATGATTTGTCGGTCTCATGGAAATCTTATTAGCAACATTTTTGTTAAGATTCTGTCTGTCATGCTATTTGTAATTTATTTATTGCTGTTAACTCGTTCTGCTTTGTTTTTCATCATACTTCCCTGCACAGATTTCTATTGGTTATTTTCTAACAGATCTGGCTATGGTTCTTTGGAATTTTCCAGCTTTAGGGGGTCTTGAATATGTAAGTACTTATAGGCTTTCTTGTTATTATTATTAACATTAACAATATTATCAATGCATTATCTGACACAATATTTTACTTTTATCTTTTTATCATCTTTTACTTTCATGTTATGTTGAATTCAATAATATGTAACTGGTAAATCTTCTTCCTCAATCAACATTTAGGTTCTACACCACGGGCTATCCATAGGTTCCATTACACTATCCCTGATAAGTGGTCAAGTTCATATCTACATACTAATGGTTCTTTTCTCTGAGAGCACTACTCCTTTTGTAAATCTTAGATGGTAAATCTGTTGTTCATAATTTCATCAACCTTCATGTACTTTTTCTCAACATTACTTAATAACATTAATTTTATATGTAGGTACTTGGATATTGCTGGCCTTAAGAGTTCCAAACTTTACATTTGGAATGGCATTGCATTGTTCTTCGGGTGGTTGGTACTACTACTGTCTAATATACTCATTATAGTCTTGGTCTAACTATAATTCCTCTGAAATGAAGTTTGGAAAATGGTCTGAAGGATTTACTTATGAACATGTATAGTTTTATTTGGTGCTTTCATTTTTGTAATTTTCTCTCTTATTTTTTACAAAATGAAAAGGTAATATTCCATGTACCATGTATGTGGCTGAAGCTTGCTTTATTTGGAAAAAAAGAATCACAAGTGGATGGATTACTTGAGGTTTAGCAGTCTTGGACCATAGCAAAAATCAGTAAATTAGTAGGTTAATTATACTGTCTTGAACATGGTAATGATAATATATATAGGTACGTCTGTGTCATCCAACTAAAACATGGATCTTAAAATGCTGAAGCTATTTGTTTTTCAACAGCAGATGCAGAAATTTAGTCCTTACAATAAATGTTAGCAGGGGTGTCAAACGTTGTTGTGACTTTCGATGTTTGTTGGTTGCAGTGGTTGTTATGGAACTACTTTTATTGGTAGTTCCAGGTACATACCAGTTAGACCTGAATGAGCTTTTTGTGCAGAGTGATTTCAACCACTTGAAATTTCTATCCTTAACTGTTATCTACTCTGTGGTAGGTTGCAAGGATTTTCCTGTTCATGTTCCTTTTTTACCATATATGGACCCGTTTGGCTGAGGTTAGCATGTGCTGTGACCCTGTTACATAAGTAGTCAAATTTTCCCTCTTTATTGCACTGAATCAAAACTCTCTTTTGTTAATTTCAGGTGAAGGAGGTCTTTCTTTTCGGCTTTTACACCTTGATTATGGTGCCTTCTGTGTTGGCAGTGTTGAACATATTTTGGTTCTGGAAAATTGCAAAGGGCATGGTTAAAACTCTCACTAAAGCAAAGCACAAGGGAGCATGACAAATACTCTTAACATAGCATCTTGGCCAGTAATTGTTTTATAGTACAGTTACAATCAACATTTTTATTTTAACTTGAAATTGTAAGCTTCACTTCAAGTGTATATTTGAAATTTGAAATACTCAATTGAAATTCTTTTAGTGGCAAAACCTGATCTCAATCATTTTCTTAGTATGCTATTATGTATGAAAATTAAGATTCCATTTGAATATGCTATTATGTATGAAAATTAAGAATCTAGATACAAGATATACAAATATTTTTTAAGTTTTAGAGAGTTAAAATGCAAATAAAAATTTATCAAAGTGAATGTTGCATTGAAAGAAAGAAATTTTTTTCAGAAGTTCTTAAGACAAGATCTACACAAAATAAAATGAAAACTTTGTATAGTATGAGTGTGCATTGGAGATAACCTGATATAATTACCAAAGGAATGACATTTTATTATGTTTAGTATTACTCTGTATTTATAATTAGAACTTCACTTAAAAATTCACATTAATTAAATTTTCACTTTTATTATCTATATAACAATAATAGGAGGATGTTCTAATTGCTTCTAAAATTGCCATCAACGGTTACTCTTTTTTTTTTCAAAATTATTCCCAATTATTATATCTTCCACATGTATGAAATAGCTCAACTTTTATTTAAAAAAATTATCCTTTGTTTTATATTTTAACTAAATAAAAGTAACATGATATCAAAATATTTTGTGGACGTGGTTTTAAAAAATTATTAAAATAAAAAATTAATATTAAATCATAATTAATTTAAATAAAATATTACGTAGATAAATGAGAGTGAAAACGTAAATAATTAAAATAAAAATGGGGATATTTTTGACACTCATTAAAAAAATAATCACTTGACAAATTAATATTATTAATATTTTAATCAATTTACTTTTACATTTGAACTTAAAATAATAATACTTATATTATTAAATTAGCTTATTAAAAAAATGTCAACAAATTTTTACCTTTAACGTCTCCAGCACAAAAACAACATTTTGAGATATAAATCACATCAGAAAGCATCACGGAATCTAATTTTGGTTTTGGTACACGGCACTAAGGAGAATTTTAGCATTACTGAGTTTGGAAGAAAAATGATAGTTTTACAAATTATTTGAAGTTCTATACAACTCTTATAAGTTTAGAAATAAATAAATATATATATATATAATAAAAAATAAATTTGTAATTAAATAATATAAAAAAATATTAAGAGTTATAATATAATTTTATAAAAATTTAGAATTGGGAATGTGTACTTACTTTTTAATTATAGATGAGTATCAACTTTGCTTAGGCTCTGATCTCAGCACCTGTCAGAAAATTAATAGAAATGAAAAAAAAAAAACAAAAGAGAATTTTCTATTTCTTTTCTAAGGAGAGGACAAGTGGACACGGCAATGACAGAAAAAAAAACCAGGCACAAATCGTGTTTGTTTGTAACTTCTAAGGACATTTGTGTCTCTGTTAAAGACCCTCAACTACCAATCAAATTTTATGGTGTAAGACTGTTAGGTATTCTAGGAGAATGTTACGGATAACTGATAATTTGTGGTTGTTGCATGCATGTTAGGTTTCACAAACGTGTTTTCTTTCTATATACTGCACAACCTTTGGCCTTGGTTTCCCAAATTAGATTTTTGCTTTCTCTCTTTTTCCTTCTCCGATGCCTTTGCCTCTATTTCCTCCTTTCCTCTTTTACTTTGTATTTTTTTCATTTTATTTTTAGTTGCAGTAAATGCACACGTTCCCTCTTTCTACAAAAGTTGCTATCATGCAAATGAGTCTAGTATGGGTTATGGTGACGCTTGATTTTGAGTATGGTGAGTCGTGATTACTGTGCCAGGTAGTGTTTGTTTAGGGTGGATAAACGTTTGAGGTTTTTGTTTTGGCGTGTTCAAGATGTGGAGTAGATGGTGGTGTGCTGGTGGTGGAGGATCACTTTTGAGGCAAAGGGCGTCTTTTGTTTTCAGTGGAAGCCATGGTTGTGTGGGGAAGCTTCACCCTTTTGATCCTTTGAGCGGTTTTGGAGGGGAATGTGGTGGAAGGAGAGGAGGGGTGGCGTTTGTGTTGAAGCAGATGAAGAGGGGTGTGTGTTCCACAACTTCAGTTTCATGCCTTGCTGGTGATTCATGTGGGAATGGGAGTGCTAATAATAATAATAATAATAGTAATAAAAGTAATGGTGATAATGGGGATGGAACAAAAGGGTCTCCGACTTCCCGTGAGGCTAAGAAGCTTATGAGATGGACGAGTGTGGAATCGTTCAAGGAGAAGCTTGTTATGGAGGGGAAGGAGATTATTCCCTATTCTCAGTTTCTTGAAAAGTGTGAGAAAATGGGAGTTGCAAGTAATGCTGAGGAGGCTGCAGCATTTACCCAGTCTCTTGATGATACTTCACACATTCTCCTCTTCAGAAACAAGGTCTTTCTGCATCCTGATAAGGTGAGTTCTATCTGTCATGATTCTATATCAGTATCATTCGGTGTTTCATAATTGTTTATCAGAAAGAAAAAAAATTGATTTGTTACTGCAGGGCTCTCTTAAAACATGATAAGATCAAGATTTGTTCCCATCTGTTTAATGCCAGGAGATACCATTCATCATGGTCCCCTACTTTTTAGGCTTTGTTTGGAAGTTTAGAATATTTTGCATTGCTACATTAATACCTTGCAATTCCTGTTTCTGGTGGTTCATGGCTTGTGAGTATTGTCGCCTTTGGATTGCAAATTAATAGATTAAATTAATAGATTGTCTAGTATAAAATGGATCGTGATTGCTGTAAGTTTAAAATATGAATAAACGTAAATTGAACTCATAAAATACAATAATGTTCACATATAAATCTTATTATATAATGACTCTCACACAATCATATAATCAAGAAGGAATAGACACTTACCTTGATCCATGAGTGATCCTAATTGAGCAATTACTTTATCTCCTTTTGTCCCAATCCATCTCTTAGCAATTCCGTTCTTGTCACACACTTTCGTGATGGTTAACAGTGAAACAACTATTATTTGCATAGACAGAATCCTATAGCCTTTAGTTCTCAATCTTCATTGGACGTAGGTTTTCATTAGGTATTTCATCAGATATATATTTCTCACGTTAACCAATGAGTCATTTATTCTATTATTATTATTATTATTAAATCATATTTGAGCCCAAAACTCAAACTCTAAGTCATGTGAGTCACTTTATAGAAATTAATTTACATAATTTCTTACAGTTAATCACAAAACTTCACCCTTTCTAGTCCTCCCATTATCCGAATTTGGACCATTATCCGAATTTGGAGAGAAAAGCCATATATGTTGGCCACTAGACAGGGCCAAACATCATAAAACTCAAAATTGAGAAGAAAACTTGCATGGAAGATTTACTGAAATTGAACTCAAATCTTGAAGACTAACTACCTTTTTATTGCATGGTGAATAGCAGGTGCTGGATCCGGTTAAAAGAGCAGTTCCAGTGTCACTAATAGGTGATGATGATGAGGTAAAGAAGGAGGAGGAGCTAAAGAAGCTGGGAGAGAAGAAGAGAGAAATTGACGAGTTGGCACGCATGCAGGTGAGGAAAATCCAGTGGTGTGGACTTGGATTTTTTGTGTTTACTTTTGGACTATTCTTCAGGCTAACATTCTGGGAATTCTCATGGGATGTGATGGAACCTATCACATATTTCACTGCTGCCTCATTCTTCGTGATAGGCTATGGCTACTCCATGTTCACTTCTAGAGACCCCACTTACCAAGACTTGATCAAGAGACTCTTTTACACAAGACAGAAAATCCTTTGCAAGAACTACAATTTTGATGCTGTCAGATTCAAGGAGCTCCAATGCATGTGCCAGAAACCTTTCAATGCCAAAGCCATTTCTAGTAATGGCAGAGGGGGGGAACACGATTTGGAGGATGTTTTGCGCAAAGATTAACCAACTAACATTTCTTTTTATATACCATAACGTTTCTTTCCATTAACCCTTATGAAACAAAATAAGATAAATGTTTCATTCTTCATTTCTATCTTGCATAAACTTTATTTTCAACCCTTACTACTTAATAATAATAATAATAAGTAAATTTAGTTCCTTTCTCAATTATTTTATCCACTTTCAATTTTTTTGTCATCTAAACTCTTGTCCTTTGTTCGGATTATGTAGCAATGAAGAAAGTTAAAAGTGTATGAAAAAATTGATGAAATTTGTGAATGATAGGATGATGAGTGTAATTGAAATAATTTATCTAATTTATTCAATTACAACAATGAAATGACTAATTAAAATTAATTTGTGCATCAATTAAAAGTTATTTTTTTTAAAAAAAACTAAGTGAAAGAGTTTTTATAAATTAGTTTATACAAAATAATTTGAAGCCACGGATATTTATCCTTTTTATAGAAGTGCTTATGATTATAAATTTATTCAAACAAGTTCATTAATTTAAACAAATGTTTCAGTTAATTAACCTTTGTGAATTTACATACGAAAAGGATTACATGATACATACTCTTTCATTTTGTTCACAATACATCCTAATTTATGAGTCGTGTTGTTTTCAAAAGTGAAGCAATTTTTTAAATAATTTAAAACTACAAGTAATTAATTCAGATGAGATTTTGAATATTAGTAATGTCAATTAAAACGAATATATTGTTTTGCCAATGAATTAAGATCCCATTGGAAATGAATGTATTATTATGAATTGGTTTTTTCAAAGCTCACTGAATCTTAATTGATATTAAAAATTACTTGATACTTATTTCAGAAATTTGAAAAATAAACAATGGGTTCGTCAATCTTAATTGATTCGCCAGATAAAAATAAATATGATGTATAGAATGAATATGTAATAATAATATTATCGAAATTCAAAAACTTTAAATTCGTTAATTAAATATCTTAAAATCAAAATGAGAATGAGGAAATAAATATCTTAAAAGCAAAATGATAATGAGAAAAGAAAAAATTAATATTTGCGGTGAACGTGGATCGAACACGTGACCTTCAGATCTTCAGTCTGACGCTCTCCCAACTGAGCTATCCCCGCAATTTAATAATAAACTTTAATACATTTTAACTGTTTTGAGTGTAATGTCAAAAATACGTTTGGTGCTTTTGCTTCTCACACCTTCATGATTACTATCTGCAGTCCATGCTAACAGTTAAACAATTAAAATACTTTTCCTCGTTGAAACATGCTCTGCCATCACACCACTATCATTACATTCACTAATTTATCTTATTTTTCCACTGTACTTATGTTCTTCACTGTACTTTTGAGATGATGAATAGAAGAAGGAGAAAGATAGAATAAAATGTTGGATTTTGTGGAAAATTTGATTTTGTTCTCAAAATGTTTAAACTAAAATAAACTATTGTCTTTTTCTGATAACAATTGTGAAAAAATTATTTTGAAAATTTTGTTTTAAAAAACATGTCATATGTTTGATATGTTTTAGGAAGTTTGTTTAGAAAGATTTGTGGATGAGATAATCCAGAAGAAGTCACAGTTGAAATATACATGAATGGTAAAATAGTCACAGGGCTTTTAAAAACTACAAAGGTGCAATTAGTGATTATAGGGGTGCCAGAAGCAAAAGTCTATTTTGAAAACCAATTAAGATAATTGCTTATGCACTCCATAATTTTTATAATAACTATTTTATTCTTTTTTAAAGTGGCTTTCAACTAACTTATGGATTATTTTTCTAGAACACATTAAGAATTCATGAAATACATAGTTCTTTTTTTAAAAAAAAATAAGATTTTCGGAAAACATAAAACATATTCCAAAATAAGTTTTTTGGAATAGGATTTCTAAAATAAATTTTTTGGAAATGCGTTTTTCAAAATGAATTTCCAGAAAGTTTTTTTTAACAAGATTTTTTTCCATTGTTCTCCTTTTCTTCTTCTTCTACATCATACAACAGTGATGATGCAGAAGTGGCAGAGAGTAGTGGGGTGCAGTGAAGGAGAAGCAATCAAACAAGGAAATTAGGTCATTTCACCCATGGCTGCATCTTCCTGCACCTCTATATCTTCTTGTGCCACCCCATAAATTTTTTATATTCCAAAAATACTCTTTTCAATATTCTGTATTACATAATCCAAAAGTCTTTTTTTAGATTCAGAATTAGCTTCCAAATTAAGTAATCCAGAAGTCTTTTGTGATTAGCTTTCAAATTACATAATCCAAAAATATTTTCTATACATAAGATTAGCTTCTGAATATATAATTCGGAAGCCTTTTTTTTAGATGTGTTATTAGCTTCCAGATTACATAATCTGGAAGTTTTTTCTAAATATGAAATTGACTTCCGAATTATGTAATCCGAAATATATCCAGATTACATAATCCATAGGCTTATTATTTCAAATCCAAGGGGTGAAAAAAAGGATAAAATAGTATTTTCATATTTAGTATGGGGTGGTATAAGAGGTATGGAGGTGTAGGAAGAAAGAGTCTTCACCCATTAGTAGGGTTGCAGTTTAAAAAACAGGGGAGGGGTGCAGGAAGTAATTTCCAAGAAGGGCCTGTTAAGGCAAGACACCGAACGAAGAGCCGAACTGTTTCGTTTTTTGAAATTTGTTTCTTTTCTTTTTCTTTTCGTGGCTGACTTTTGACTTCACATCTAAGCATTAGCAAAGGTAGCAAGCGAAAAACAGGAAAAGCGAAACGCAAAAGCGGTAGTTGAAATTTTGGATGTGGAATTGTCGCGTTCAAATTGGAGGGAGCGGCGAAGGGAGAGAGAGAGAGAGAGGAAAAAAGGATTAGCATAACCGTCTAAGCAGGAGCAGAATCGCGTTCCGATGGAGGCGGTGGCAGAGGGTCTATGGGGGCTCGCGGAGTACCACGAGAAGAGAGGAGAAATTGGGAAAGCAGTGAAGTGCCTCGAAGCCATATGCCAAAGCGAAGTGTCGTTTTTCCCAATTGTTGAGGTCAAGACTCGTCTTCGCATTGCCACACTTCTCCTCCACCATTCTCACAACGTGAACCACGCCAAGTCCCACCTCGAACGTTCCGTTAGTCTTCTTCTTCTTCTTCTTCTTCTCGCTGCTAATAGTTTCCACTACAAATTCTTTGCTTATGGTTTTGTTTTGGTTCTTTTTTGCAGCAATTGCTTTTGAAGTCTATTCCGTCTTGCTTCGAAATAAAGTGCAGAGCGTATAGCTTGCTCAGCCAGTGTTACCATCTCGTCGGAGCTATTCCACCGCAGAAACAGGTCTTGCACAAGGGACTTGAGCTCACTGCATCTGTTGGATACGAGTATGTGTTCCCTTTCTGAGATCTTTCAGCATTTTAATTTTAGGTTTCGGTTTAGGTTATCTGAAACTAGTGGTTTGCGCTTTGGACTTTGGACTTTGGACTTTGGAGAATGAAACGTAGTTGTAGCTTCAATGTTTATTATTAGCTTGCTTGCTTCTGAAAGTCAATGGTTTTTATCACTGCACTTTATTGTCTGATGTTATGCTTCACAATTTGACGATGCCTATCTGTTGTTGCCATTGGATCTGTTTAGACAAACTTCTTCTAGGAGAGAAAAATAGGAAGAAAAAAAAGATGAAATGTGCTTTCTCCATAAACTAAAATTAGCTTTTATGGATATGTATAGTGATGTAGACTATGCTCGGTTTAAATTATGTTGGATTGCATAGGAATGGCAACAGGAAAGGTGCGGGTTTGATTATAACTGTCCCGAAATATAAACTCATCCCCGTCCCCCGAACCGGTATTTAATTTGTGTCTCTATTGGATAACAGTATATCCGAATCCATCCATATATTTATTAAATATTATTTTTACAAAAAATAAGAATCGTAATAAAAAAATCATATTTTGAAGAATTTAATGTGAAAGGACACATATTTTCTTTTTTTCAATGTTAAATAATAAGGAAAAAATTATAATTACATAAATTTCAAGAAAGAGAACCAAATGAACTAATAATGTTCTAGTAATTTAAAAGGAAGACAAGATATATAATATATATACCCATCTCCATTCCCGTATCCCATTTGAAAAGCTGGTTATTTCCCATACTCATACCTATGACCGATCAATTCGGATATTCTCATCAAGATTGAGTTTATTTGTCATCCCTAATATTGCATGTTCTTGGGTGGAAACTTTGTGACTTCAAGAAGTAAAAAAAAAAATGTAGTTGCAAGATCTCCTACCAAGGCAAAATTTCGAGCTATGGCACAAGGGGTGAATGAACTGTTATGGTTGAATTTTTTTTGGATGAAGTGGAATGTGAAGAACTTATGATTCTCTTTTGAGATAATAATAGGCAATTTGTATTGCTCACAATTCAGTCTATGATAATACCAAACACAGAGATAGACTGACACATCATCAAAGAAAAAATGGATAATGGTCTTATAACTGGTTCCTACATCCCATTAGGGCTTCAACTAGCATATTTGTTTCGGAGGGACATTTTACGAAGCGGTTTGATGATCTTAATGCAAGCTGCAAATGATAAATATTTATTTACCAGATTGAGGGGGAGTGTTGAGGAAATACTATTAATTATTGGGACTATTTATATATGGTAGGGATGGGATGAGTTATTATTAATTATCATATTTATTTCAATAATTGATTTCTAGAGTTGGTAGTCTCTTGTATAGTTGACATTAAGAATCCCAATCAGAATTTCTTCCCTATTTTAATCTCTTCCCTTTCCTTTTTCAAGTCTGACTAACACTGCTACTACAATTACTGTCGCAACTACTGCTAAGTATTCATAGTTTCTAGTTTATTTCCTTGAAGGATTTCAATGAAGTTGTGGTCTTGCAACTTCAATTCACAGCTTGCAAATGCTTTATCTATTGAAGGGGATTACCAGGGTTCAATCTCTGCCTTAGAGTGTGGATATGTCTGTGCTACTGAAGTATGCTTGCCGGAGTTGCAGGTATGTTGTCTTACGTGAAGAGACATGTTATTTGATTCCTTCTCTTCATTTGCCATCAATTCATTGGTGAATTTCTACCTCTAATCGATAGAACCTTCCCGAAGCTTGTTGTCTTTCACATCTATTGTGTGTGTCAACAAATAACTCTCTACTATGCTAAAATAAAGGCACTCCATTTGTTGCGAGTTTAATATAATATCGCCCATCAGCTCTGTCTGTAATTTCTTGTTTTATAACAATGGAGCAGATGTTTTTTGCCACTTCAATATTGCATGTCCGACTCATGCAATGGGATGATGATAATTTGGTTGAGCAAGCTGTTAATAAATGCAATGAGATTTGGGAGTCAATTGATCCAGATAAAGTGAGTGCAAATGTTCTTTAGCTTCTGACTTTTCTAGTTTTCTTTGTGTAGACACTGTGTGTTTTTAACTGAAATGTGATTCTTTTTACCTTTGCTCTAATTTATTTTCTCTCTTGCATCCTAACACTTCTCAGCGACGACAATGCCCTGGCTTACTATTTTATAACGAATTACTGCACATATTCTACCGATTGCGACTATGTGATTACAAGAATGCTGCACCCCATGTAGACAATCTGGATGCTGCAATGAAGTTTGATATGCAGCAAACACAGCACATACAGGAGCTAGTGAAGGAGCTTGATGTTCTAGATCAAAGTCTCTCCAGATCTGACCTTCACTACAGGGATAGGACAGCATTATCTAGAAAGCAAACAATGATTAAGGAGCAACTGAGTAGCATGACTGGGTTGAATTTAATTGGGCAGGAAACACTGCAACCAGTGTATTTTGGGAATGTCAGAAGAACCATTGGAGATAAGCTTCAGTTAGCACCTCCTCCCATTGATGGTGAATGGCTTCCTAAAAGTGCTGTTTATGCATTAGTTGATCTAATTGTTGTTGTATTTGGGCGCCCAAAAGGACTTTTTAAGGAATGTGCAAAACGCATACAGTCTGGGATGCATATAATACAAGGTTGTTCACCTGCTTTTTTAGTGAGTTTGTGTGTTTTTTCATCTTCATTTGGGTTTGTTCCAATTTATTGCTTTCCTGAAAGTACAACTGCTACTTATTTTAACTACAAAATAATGATTTCTCATGTGAAATCAATTTGTAGTTTGCTGTCCAAATAGCCCTGTGATAATTGTTGACGTTGTCTGATTTATGCCCTTTTACTTGCAGTTCCACCATCTTCCAGTCTTCAACTATTCTATATGACCAATTACAACCATAAAGTGTTTTTTTTTATAGTTTTCTTTGTTAGGCTTTAATGTGAAATGTATTAGGATGCGTCAACTGATTAGAAGCATTACTCTGTTAAATTATTTGTTCTGATTCCACGATTGATGAGTTAAGTTGTTTCTGTTACTCAAATGGATTTCCATGTTAGTCGCTGCTGTTATGGCCTGCTTTGGAGACTGAAGTTGTAGCCACTTTGGAATTATTTTCGTTATGAAAATAACATTTCTTCTGCTGTAATAGTGTCTCATATTGTAAATAATGTATTTTACAAATTTCTATTGTAATGATTATTAGTTGTCAAACATATTAGGTTTTATTTTGGGGTGATACTGAAGTATTTAGGTTTATATGTTAAAATGGGCATCATATTTAAAATCATTCAATTATATTTAGTTATTCATATTTTGAAGTTCTTCCCTGCAGATGAGTTAGTGAAGCTTGGAATTACGGATGGTGTTCGAGGTGAGATTTGTTATTCCTCCTAGCTTGTCCGCTTTAAGATGCTTATGCTTCCATGCAATCAAGAATTCCTAATGTAATTTTGTTGGACCTTTTTTTACCAGAAGTGGATTTACAACACTCTTCTATTTGGATGGCTGGTGTGTACTTAATGCTACTAGTTCAGTTTCTTGAAAACAAAGTGGCTATAGAGCTCACACGAGCAGAATTTGTTGAAGCACAGGAGGTTGGTTATCTTCCTATGATATATTTTGTCAGCACCAAGGATGAGAAGACATGATAGTTTGCATTTATTCCATACAATTTCAAAATCGCTATTAATAAATAATAATCCACCTTATTAGCTGTCTTGCTTCTGCTGATATTTTTCTTGTTCCTGTAGATTTATAAAGTAGCATTCCATTACATTCCGGAATTGATATAGTTAATTAATACCGCTTCAATTTTTCAGGCTTTGGTACAGATGAAAAATTGGTTCATGCGGTTTCCAACCATATTGCAGGCATGTGAATGCATCATTGAGATGCTTAGAGGTCAATATGCTCATTCAGTTGGCTGTTACAACGAAGCTGCTTTTCATTATATTGAAGCAGTGAAGGTATACATATATATGTATGCATATGACATCTCTATAATATAGATGCGATCTTTTAGTAGTGAACAAGATGTAGTCACTGCAGTTTTGATAATTTTGACACGTTTATGCTGATTTGGCATGCTAGATACATATTTATGTTTTTGTCTGTAGAGCTTGTTATAAATTGTTGGTGGGGTGGGGATAACTTCATGGTATCCAAGCAATGACTACATATTTCTGTGTAGCTTACAGACAGCAAATCAATGCAAGCTATGTGCCAAGTTTATGCAGCTGTCTCTTACATCTGCATCGGTGATGCTGAATCTTCTTCACAGGTGGAGAAATTCCTCTAACACAAATTAAATTGGTTCTACATATTTTTTTTAAGTAGTTTAATTCCAGGAGATTTTCTTTTATTGAATGATATTTTTTCCTCAGGCACTCGATTTGATCGGGCCAGTTTATGGAGTAATGGATTCTTTTGTTGGAGTTAGAGAAAAGACAGGTGTTCTTTTTGCTTATGGTCTTTTATTGATGAAGCAACAGGATCTACAAGAAGCAAGGTAAGTTTTTAGATAACTGGTGGAATAACCTGCACAGGTGTTGAGTCTACAATCTAGTGTTCTTTAATGTATTTGTCTGTTATTTTTTAATTTAAAATTTGTGTTAGTAGATGTGTATATGAAAATATCTCAACACCTTAGAACTTGTAGATTACAAAAAAAAATTAGCAATGGATAAATATTTAATTTAGCCTATTTTACTTAGGCATCCACATTGGAAAAATGCACTTTACCTGCATTTATTTTATTCATTATTATACTTTTCTTATTTAGTATATAAGATCCCCGGTTGAACCATTGACTAGATTACTTCATTGCGTCAGTTTTTAAAACATGGATACTGACAATGGAAAGAGTTACTGTGCGTTCTGTTGGGTTTCATTCATATAAGAAGACCAGTGCTACACCTTAGTTGGTGGATGTTTCTTTAAATTATTATGTCATGTAATGTAACAGATTTGACTATTAAATGGACCTTAAAATTAAGTAATCTCCAGAATGGAATCTCACTTGCAACTGATCTCTTACCTCCATCAACATATATAAATTCTAGTTCTTCCTTTGTCTAAGTTGCAAATTTGTTGCAGAAATCGTCTGGCAAGGGGATTGCAGCTCACACATACATATTTGGGGAACCTTCAACTTGTTTCACAGTATTTGACAATCCTTGGGAGTTTGGCCCTTGCATTACGTGACACCGTACAAGCCAGGGAGATATTGAGATCTTCTTTGACTTTAGCAAAGAAACTTTATGATATTCCTACTCAGATTTGGGTGCTATCTGTTTTGACTGGTACTTATCTATCTTATGTAAGACTACCTAGTTTGCGAATGCAACAAATCTATTATGACTTTAAGTGCTCCCTAGTTGCACACTTTGTAGATGAGTACTTAGATTGCCACCTGAGTGTCATGCCTTTCTTGCTTATCTATTGTGCTCATTTTTGGTTTGAACTTTTTGATGATAAACCTTGCGTAAGAGTGGCTGGTATGTAAGTGGGATGATATAATTTAAATTGTATGATTTCCGGCATGGTGTCTTGGCTTTATTCTGTATATTTAATTGGAGGTTGCAGGTTCAAATCCTAGAATAAGCTGTGCTCATCTTATCTTTCCCAAACCCATGCACTGGGTGCTCTCTCCCACTTTCTATTTATATATTTATCACTTTCTGTTTATATATTTATCGTATCATATCTCCCCCTCTCTCTCTATATATATGTATGTATATGTGTTTGTATATATATATTTGCTTGAAGATTATGCATGTATACTTATGGTTTCAGTTTTCACAATGGTCATCCTTAATTGTACGTAACTCAATGTTTCTTAATAGATTTATTCTATTTTAAAAAAATGTTTAAATATACTTCCTGGTTATTTCAGCCTTATATAAAGAATTAGGTGAAAGGGGAAACGAAATGGAGAATGTGGAGTATCAGACAAAAAAATCAGAAGATTTGCAGAGGAGACTTGCTGATGCACATGCATCCATTTATCATTTTGAAATAGTAAGTTCATATCGACAAAGAATCCGTATGCAGTTTGTCTTTTTTATTTACGTTATTTATTGTTTGTTTCACCACTTTGATCAACACATTGACAAAATAAGACTTCAAGTTCACCAATTAAACGATTTATTGTTTGTTTCACCACTTTGATCAACAGATTGACAAAATAAGACTTCAAGTTCACCAATTAAACGATTTGGACATCAAGCGTGCAATGGCAGGTCCACCTCTGGGAGTCAATCTTGATATTCCAGAATCTATTGGTCTGTCCGCAGCCGTGCCGGCTCCTTCATCGTCAAGGCTTGTTGATATTGACACCAGAAGACGTGGAAAACGGAGACTTTAGTGTGTTCCTTGTGCCGGCAAAACCATTATATTTTTTGTTAATTAGTCGCAAGCTATTGGTCCAAGGTCCAAGTGGGTTGAAGAGTTCAGCAGATAGGGTTTCCAGCAAGGTTTTTTTGATGCGCGTCACTGTAAAAGATTATGTACAGTTAATTAGAATGTTATTCATAAGTTATAGATGGAATAGATATTAGAAGTTACCAATTAACATTTAGAATAGGTGTTTATTTCTATTTTATTCTTTTGTATCCAAAGAGAGAAAAAAAAAGGTTGAATAGGTGTTTTAAGTCAGTATGTTTTCTTATTAGAAGATGTCATATGTAAATTAATTGCAATGGTTTTAGTGAAATATAATTTCATGTACACCACATTTAGATGAAATGTTTTGTTCTTTGTCAAAATTAATCATATCATTCATGGTTATGACTTATCTATTGTTTACAAAAAGAACTTCATTTTTTTCTTGGTCTTTTTGCTGTTCTTGTTCATGGGTATTCAGTACAGAATGTCAGAATCTTAAATGTGTGTATTTGATTGTTAGAATGTTGCAAAAATTGACTTCAGTTATCCACTCAGTCCTTCCAAATTATATGGTGACACTGCTTCTGACCTGCTATGCACTTTTGTGGGTTGTGGGAATACTACCTTGCTGTGGAGTATCGGTTGACAATATTCTGTTGTTAAAATGAAGTAATAATCATTATTGATAACAAAAACCAAGGTCACTGGACATCTGAATTATGAAAGTTGTCTCTTATAAAATGTTTAAAAAAGGGAGACTAAAAGTTACAGGGGATGTAACCCAATAAACTGAACACTGCAGTGAGATTATAAGATTGTGCAAGTTTTCAGAAATCAAAGTTGTCTATACAAAAATGTATGAATGTTATATGCATTCAATAAACAAAATTTTATATTGAGATCAATTAAATTAT
Source organism: Phaseolus vulgaris (assembly GCF_000499845.2). NCBI lineage: Eukaryota > Viridiplantae > Streptophyta > Magnoliopsida > Fabales > Fabaceae > Phaseolus > Phaseolus vulgaris. The sequence goes on from NC_023752.2 coordinate 59,186,065, forward strand.
AATAAATAAGAACTTCGATCCAATTATTGATGACAGATTTAAAGAGAGTCCCGGATCATGATGATACTTTAACTTATGTTCATAAGAGTGCATAATAGTTGTTTAAAGTAATAATTTTTTTAGTTATTTATGCATTACTATATACTTCAGTATTAAACCTTAATTATACTTATTTTATGTAATTTATATGTTTAATTCATTTAAAAAAAGATTATTTAAAAGTTGACACTCAATTGTAAATTTTATAAATTACTAAGTGTCATACTGAATAGTCAACAATTTCTTTCATATTAAAAGTGAAATTATTTAAATCTATTAATTGCTAAGATTGCACCCTTTGACATCATCATGTGTCTAAAGTGCAGTTGATTAGTTGGAGGAACAATGCCTACAAAAGTCTGCAATAAAAAAAATTAGGTATGGTTAAACATTTTAATTCTCGTCCACTTACTTCCGCTTTATATAATATAATATGTAATTCGTGTAAGTTAAAGAATGGGTTTGGGTGAGATGACAAACAATCCACATAAAATTTATTTCTTTTTCTTCTCTGTGATGGAATTCATGGTTCTTATTGTCTAATTGCTCAAAAATTAATATATTAAAAAAAAGATACTTATAAATGTTTAAGAAATAACATACTCAATTTTTGGTTCAATCCAATTATTAGAGAACAAGCATGAAACATGCTTAAAGTGTTATAATTGAAAAACTAAAATATTATTGAGATTATATAAATAATAAAATTTGTTTAATTTTACATGTAAAATGAATTTATTTGATAATTTAAGTATCAATCATATTATATGTTTTTGCTAGTTATTTATAATTTATCTCTTGAATTTTTTAAAGTGAAAATATAAGGTTTTTTTTTTTATAATGATATTCGGACGAAGACATTTAAATAATAACATATATTTATCTTAATTCACTATTGAATATTTAAAGTTGTTGCAATATAAGAAAATTAAAATGTTTGAGTATATATTTTTTCAAATGCATGTATGAGATATATTACTAAAGGTCATTAAACATGTTTTGTATGTCAAGAAGACATTACATGTCAATTTTTGAAACATATACAAGGAATATAATATATCTTGGTTAGTGAAAATTTATTAAAAGTTATCATCCTGCAAGTTGAGAATTTTTTGAAATTTTTTAATGGACATGACAATGTGTTATTGATAATTAAATTTAGGAAAAGATAAATGGTAAAAGTGTTTTCAAAAAGTTTTGAGAAAAAATTAATTGAGATAAATATATGGGAAAAGAAGTTTGTATTTTATAATCTCTTATATTGACACAAGTTATAAGTCAGACATTGTATAAATGTAATGTATTTAGACAAAAATGTGTGATAACTTAATTGTTTGTTTGGATTTGACTGAAATGAAGATATGAGAGGAGTTGATATCAAAAGAAGTAAGTACAAACACATATTTTCCTTCAACATGTTACGATTTGTCCAATAAAGAGAAAATAAGTTGTTGTCAGTGTCTAAAGTGTGTGAAGGTACCACAACGATACTTTTCAAATGGTAATAACCTTATACTTATGTATGATTTTAAGTTAGTTGCTTAAAGTCTTATGATTGTCAATATTGATACAACAACTATAACATGTTGCTATTTGTTGGATCTTAGCCTAAAATGTTAGACATATATAACTTGTCTATGGTGATCTGTGTTTCGACAAGAAAAAGTCTTCACCAATGTTAGTGATAATGCATGTAGATTGTGTATAGAAGAAATATTTCATTGTTATTGTATATGATTATTTGTTCCATGATATGATGAGAGCAATTAATCTGAAGTGTTATTTTTAAGGTTCACAACATGAAAATATCTTTGTGCAATAACTATGTAAAATTGTTGTCTTGAGGACTAAAAAATATGCACTAAAATGTCTGAAATGTTAATTGAGAACATACCACTAAAACTAAAAGTTTTCCACATGAGAGTGTAGCAACAAAAACACCACGATTCAATTGTAATTTGATCAACCTAACCAACACCACTTAATTGATGTCACCTTTAACAATCTCATCCTCAGTAATTGTCTTATTGGGATTCTTGATGCCACTTACAATAATTTTCCCACCAACAAATGTTTCCTAGAGAATTGAACTCATGACATTGGCTCTGATACTGATTGTTAGATTAGCCACTTAATATTAGTCTAAAATTATAGCTTGTAGTCAGAATGCAATATTTTCTACTTAAGAGCGTAGAAACTCAAGAGCCCAATATCCTATTGTTGTTTGACTCACTAGACCTATGCAACATGTAACATAATAATTGATGTCACTTGGAACATGACAATGATAAATTTTATTCTTGATATTTGAGATTAGCCACATTTAACCAATCTCCAAGTTAATTTTTATTTTTGTCTTACTCACCCCATTATATAGATTACCAACCTCCGTCACTTTTAAGTTTGAGTAAAACATCTTTTTGATATCTACGTAGAACGAAGTTGAGTGGGAGAAGAGACATTTCAAACCTTGAAAAGCTAAGTGATGATTAAAATAAAGACTTGATTAATTAAAAGTATGAAAAGTCCATGAAGGTAAAAAAATCTCTGTTATTTTGTTAAGGTTTTAGAATAAATCTTTGAAATTTAATAAAGATTAAAAAAATCTTCTTTATTTTGCTGAGATTTTAGAATAAACCTTTACAATTTAACTAAGTTTAAAAAAACCTATGTTATTTTGTTGGGATTTTAAAATAAACCTTTGAAATTTAACGAAGGTTAAAAAATCCTCCATTATTTTCTCGAGGTTTTTGAATAACATTTGAAACTTAACAAAGGTTAAAAAAAACCTCCGTTAATTAAATCAATTCCTAGGATTATTTCAACCTCCGCTAAATAACTTTTGTTAATACCCTTTTTTCTTGTTGTGAATGTCTTTCTGCATATTATTCAAATGAAATAAAATATTTCAACATTTTTTTATCTCTATTGTTATTGCTAACTTCTTTTGCTTACAAATAAATTCTGAACATGGATCTAGTGACCACAATTATACTATCATTTCTCTAACATTAGACATATCTATGCTAGAACCATTTTAATTTAAAGTAAAACAACAACTATAAAAATAAAAATAATAACATTAATAAATATATAAATAAATAAATAAATAAAAGTACATAGATATGACTTGGACTCAAATACCTAATTATATACATTTTTTTGAGCAATTACATCTAGTTGTTTAATTCTTCATTGTCATTTTTCTCTATTACTCTTGGTTATAATATTACAAACTTAACACTAGTGCAAAAAAAAAAAACTTTCTATGACGGTTCTACAAGATATTTTATGACAATTCTGATGGCGATATAGATTCAGACGACATAAAAATTCTGCATTTTCTATATCGATTAAAAAAATATCATAATAAGTTGACTTACTAACTGTTGTTTATAAACCATGATAAAATGCGCACAGCTTTCTTGATATATTGGTTGATTTTTAACATCAAATTTCCCTCTATATTCTTACAACACTCAATTATAAATGTTATAGTGTTTATCTAGATTATTGTACACTCAATCGTAAAGCATGAAAACAAAATATTGGGTGCTAAAATTTAAAAATATTAACAAGACGCTTAAATAAAAATTAAAAAATACAATATATATAGTCGGCTAAGTATACTCTTTAAAATATTAATTTTAAAAAGTAAATGAATGAAGATTGGTTAAGTGTGACATTTTCGAGTCTAGGTTAATGAATTGTTTAGTCAATCATTTGTTCGATGTATATAACTATGCACATAGTTGATATTTTATTATAAAGTTTGCTTTTGACTAATTTTAAATGTTTATTCTTCGAAAGACGAGATATAGACATTTTAACAATATTATAAACTCAACAATTTATAATAAACAAAATAGTTTTAAATATTAAATTAATCTTAAACTTTGACCAATATTTCAATTTTCTGACTTAGCAAAAATAACATTTACAGGATAAAATATTACAACTCTCACAAAAATTAAAGAAAAATGAACACGCTTCTTGACCGATGTTTCTTCGGTCATTTCAACGAAAAAAGAGTACAGTACAATTAAATTTGACTTGGGTCAATGATGGTTCTTAGTATTTTATTGAATTAAAAAACGACTCAATATAAATATATACAAGACACTGTTAATTTATTTTAATAAAAAATGATATAAAATTAACGAATACAAAATCGTTTTTAAATAATTTAATAATAATAATAGTGGAACCAGCCTTCTGTCTACGAATTTTATGATTTGATTAGGAACATAGTTTCATTAAACATTTTTATAAGAAAAAACTTTTAAAAAATTGAGTGACCTTGATATTCCCAGGTTAATTTAAATCCCGTTATTATATTTAATAAGAGATTTAGTGATTATTCATCATGGATGTAATGATTATAATACTGTTGAGAATTTTAAAGAGAAATTTTAGACTTTGATTAAGGAAATGGTATAACTTATCTATCAAGTGTTTATAATTGTTAATAAAGAAGTAGTTAGTATTGAAAATTCTTCATCTACCTCATCCACTGAAAAATTGGTTTTAATTTTTCTAAAAACTTTAAATAACTTTATTAATGAAGTATAATACAATTTTTTTAAATAATCTCATTGTAACCGACATCTCTATATCTTCCTTCCAACCGCATATATCATTTTCAATCGCAATATTTTCATTCTTCTTCCGCCACAATCTTTGAGAGAACAGTTTCATAATTTGACATGTTTTAATTTACTTTATAAAATAAAATGCACACTTATCTGAGTGTTTGAGTCTTTTGTAATATTCACACTTATACGAGTGTTTGAGTCTCCTGTAGTTAAAAGTTTTTTCCATACAACATCGCAAAAATCCTATCAAGAAAATAACTATTGTTGCATTCGCAATGGGTTCAAACTGGACTATTATTGCAACCTAAAATAAATTGTGAACTCTTAAAATCAAAAGTTTATTGTATAGTGCAATTTTTTTTTTGTTTTGTACTCCATTTTTACATCTCATTGATTTTTTTTTCCTAGATTTTAGGACTTCCGGATTGTACAACCCAGTATAAAAAAAATAAGCAAATGAAAACACAACCACCACCAAGAAAAACACTACGTAACTTACCTACACCACCAATCACTACAAATAACCACCACTTAAAAAGAAGAAGAAAATATCACACTCTCTACTATAAAAGATATTGTTGAAAAAGTATAGAGATACCAGGAGAATTTATCATCATATTTACAGTATCATGTCATCCTTGGAAATCTTTAAAAAATCTATAAAATAAATAATATTATTATAAAACTAAAATCATTCCTTTTTGAGAGTAAAAAAAGTGATTTCAAAATTTTGAAAAACGTAACAGCTATAAAAATTCATTCATTTAAACGAATTAAATATATATTTGAATCTTAATTCTTCTTATATAATTCGAGCAAATTGATCGCATCCATCTATTTGACATTATTATAAGAGAAATCAAATAGGTAGTGTAAAAATTAAAATTCAATGGCATCTAAAATAATTGAGATCATAATATTTTTTCTATTGATAAAAATTAATTTAAAATTTGCGGTGAACGTGGATCGAACACGTGACCTTCAGATCTTCAGTCTGACGCTCTCCCAACTGAGCTATCCCCGCAATTTGTTATTAAATTTTAATAATTTTAAGTATTTTGAGTGTAATGTCAAAAATACGTTTGGTGCTTTTACTTCTCATACCTTTATGATTACTATCTGCAGTCCATGCTAACAGTTAAAAAATTAAAATACCATGCTCTGCCATCACACCACTATCATTACATTCACTACTTTATTTATCTTCTTTTTCCACTGTACTTATGTTCTTCACTGCACTTTTGAGATAAATAATAGAAGAAGGAGAAAGATAGAATAAAATGTTGGATTACTGGGATAATCAACATACATCTATACGTCAAGAATAATTTAAATACAATTTTTTTTAATGTACTAAAATGTCTATTATGATCTTAACCATATAGTAATATCATCTTTCTAACTCCGTACATTTAATAATACACTTTTCTGATTCTTTGTAGTGGTGTAATGCACTAATATATAAATATTATATAACTATGAAAAGTTCGTATTTTGCTCAACTTGTTTTAAATCTAGTTTGATATTAGTTTTATTATCCCAATTCCTTTTTTTTTATTGGCTTTGGATCTCTGTGTATAGTTCTTTTAGTAAGATTGAGAAACTTTATTTGATTTGTTGAAAGCTTCTTCTGGAGAACAGTAGTTTTTGCTCTTGGTATTGTGTAACTGAATACAAAAATTGAATTAATTAATCAAAGAAAAGCATATTCAAATTGACCAAAATATGCTGATAGAAAACAATACTTTAGACTGCTCTCCTTTCTTTATCTATCGGCTTGGATGAACTTGTCCCACTTTAACTTTGTGGTATTAATTAAGGATTATTTTTAAACCTTAATTAGCATTTAATTGATATAAAAGGGATAGTCTTAAGTATATTATGCTAAGTATTTGATAATTCAAATGAAAGGAACAAATTAATTTGTAATTTTTTTAACTAACATAGTTCTTGATATTTTAAGTAACATGCCACTCAAAGATAGGTTTCTTAGACGGTATGACATATGCAGTAAGAAACAAAGTTATGTGAAATAGGAAGATAAATAAATAATAGTTGAGTGTGGAGTATGGATTGGACACGTAGACGATTTGAATGAGAAATAAAACAAATAAATAGGTTACTACAAGAGCTAGATTGTATACAATTGAGTAAGGATGAGAATGATGAATGACAATGGAAGGTCTCATGAGACACATGCGTACATGGTAAAATCAACTTATAACAACCTTTTGAATGCTTAAGTGGAGATGAAAAGTCTTTATATATAAGTATTTTAGAAAGATTAAAGTCCTCTCATGTGCTCACTTATTGACATGAAGAGTGTTAAAGAACAAAAGAGAAACCAAATATATGTTAGCCACCCGAGGAATACTTCTTGATGACATATTGTATGTAATGTGTGGTCAAGAGGATGAATCTATTAGTCACTTATTAGTAATGTGAGGTTTAAAATTTGAATGTATATAGGTTGGATCATTTATTATTTTTTTTATCAGCAAAGAATGAAATTAAATTAAGAGGGATACAAAAGGGGTATCCCAACCCTTTTACATACACCAAACCACATTAAGAATCTCAAAGAATAAAGAGATGAACAAACACTCCAGATGTGCATAAGCTAGACATCCTATTCTAGCTAGCACCGTGTATTAGAATGTTATAAGCATTGCAAACTGCAGCTACAAAACCATCAAAATACACCAAAATATTGATTATCTCCACCACCTCATTGACATTCCTTCTACCCATTGCAGTGGCACGATTGTAGCACTTGTCACAGAATTAATCACTTCAATGCAGCATCTTCCATTCACTCCTTTTTTGTTGGATCATTCATGATTCAATTTATTTCATTTATTTTATGTTGATAATTTTTTTTCTCAGATTCAATTTAATTAAAAAATGAGTTTTCTTTAGATATTTTCATGACCATTTTTCTCATATTAATGTTCACTTATTTATTTTATTTTTGAATAAATTTATTTCTTCCAAACACATTGGAACAAACTAATGGTCAAGAAAATCCTATCTATTTTTAGTAAAATAAAGTAATGCAGATTAAAGTTGACGAGTTTTTTCTCTCTCTCTCTTTCACAATGATGCTGCTAATTTTATTCAATTGAAAACAATAAGTGCAGAAAGATGCACTGAACCACTATCAAGATCAACTAATGTAGATTATTGGTGTTTTCTTGTTTTTTTAGCCAAATCAGGTCAATTTGCGTCCGTCTCACTCACCAATGAATTATTAATTCGCATGAATTTTTTTATATCTCAAGCCTATTAAAAAAAGCAAACCAATGAAAAAAAAATTTAGCAAGGTGGATTAAAAGAATAAGTTGCCAAAGTTGATGGTTTGAAACAACGTGCATTGGTCTAACCCTTGACTTGGTATGTTTCATAATTTTTATTTCATATCGTATACTAAAATATGCATAGATTATATGAATGCTGATAATTATATATATATATATATATATATATATATATATATATATATAACCATTTACAAAGCTTCTTTGATTGGTGTATATATAGGTAAACGTGATTCAAGTCCATATTTAATTGGATTCTATTTCATTAATGCAGTTTTATTTCATTTCATTAATGCAGTTTTATTTTGAATTTAATTTAGTTGTTTTTTACTAAGTAATTGAGATATTTTTTAGGATTAAATTGCTATTTTTTGGGAGAGAAAATGACTAATGATGGTTCAACATGAAGATACACGTGTTTGAAGATTCCAATAGAAAATTTTCATTCTTTTCTTTTATGTTTTATTTTTTCTTACTGTTGGAGTATTTTTGTTTACAAATTATTATTTTCTCATTTTTTTATCATGTACCTATGAACACCTATGTTTTATGCTCTTTTTAATTAGCCAACCTTAAGTCCATACAAAGACACTTAAACTGTCTATTTATTTTTAATACATAATGACTTGTTACTTATTTAACTTTCCTTATTTTTAAAAAATATTATAGTTTCTAAAAATTAAAGAACAAGATATATAATAAATAAATAAGTAAATTTGAATATTAATCTTTTTTACATACCTCACCCGATCCTTAAAGTGCTTTGACACGAAGTGATTGATGACAGTAAAAGAGTATTTGGTCGATGTACGACAGGGTGAATACGAAGAACAATGTAACATCATTAAAAGTACAATCGAGTTGAATTGTGGGATAATTAAAGACAAATTGTAAGATTGTTAATTTATGCATACCTACCACTTCATGTGGCCACTTGCAAAATTTTTCTTTTGTTCTTTAATCACCTTCTTCACTCACACAGAAAGCTCCTTTTTTTGTAAGCAGAAGTTGCAGATAGATCTTCAAGTCAACCCATCTTAGATAATTCGTGGGCATCTTTACCAATGAACTATGAACTAATATATATATATATATATATATATATATATATATATATATGTTTATAAGTGCTTCATTTCTATACAACTTGCAACTCTTACTCATACTTCATTCAACCCAGCAAATAAAGCCACTTGCATCACGCGTTCCTATATAAGGTCACACTCTCCTTGGCATTTGAAACACACACCAACTATTCAACTATCTTGTTTAACTCTTCTTGCTCCATTTTGCTGAGCTTCATTCTTGTTTGCTAATAATGACGATGAGCAATGGAAATAATGGTGTGAGGGTTGAACGAAGGGCACTTGAAGCGCCCAAAAATTTGATGGAGGTAATCTTCATATTGGCAGAAGCGATAATGTTGCTCTGTTACACCGAGAGAAGGCACATCTTCAACTTGCCCAGAGCCATCGCTCACGCTGTGTTGGACAAGGTGGTTTCCTAGTTCTTATATCTATCCATTTATGTTGGGGTTCTTTAAAAAGTTTGTTCTTGTTCAAAGAGGTTTTGCTTGTGAATATGTAGGGTAAGAAAACAATTGGAAGTGAATGCTGTGAAAGAAGTGACTGTGTGGAAGTGAAAGGCCCCCAGATCTTGAAGGAGTTATATGAGTTGAAGAGAATGCTGACATGTGCCATGCTTTTCAGCAGCAAACGTTCTGTTGCGTTTCTATTTGCTGCGGGATTCGAGGAGGAGGATATCCTCTATAGGAAAAGAACATCTAGGGTACGTTAGTTAATTAGTATAAATTTTGTTGATGAATTTGTGTTTGGCCATTTGAACTGAAAATGAAGTTTGCATGTCAGATTCTGAAGCCTGCTTTCACGGTTATACGTGATAAAGAATCAAAGAGTTTGCTTGTGTTCATCCGTGGAACGCGTAGCATAAAAGACACTCTCACAGATGCACTCTGTGCTCCAGTCTCTTTCGATCACTTCATTTGCAGTGATCATGAGAGGCATAACATAGTTTCTGGACATGCACACCGTGGTATGGTTGCTGCAGCTGATTGGATTAGAAAACGCTGCATTCCTGTACTACTTGAAGCTCATCATCGATACCCCCACTTCAAAATCAAGGTACTTAATAATGTTACTTAACTTGTTTTATTAATTAAAACTATGCATTTTTTGTTTTTTATAATAATAATATTTCCATATAGATTGTTGGGCACTCCCTAGGTGGTGGAACTGCTGCACTATTGACTTATAAGCTTCGAGAAATTCAACAGTTGTCTTCAACAACTTGTGTCACATTTGGCCCAGGTATACATGTTCAGTGGAGTAACTAATTGACTAGGTTTTGTATCAGAATAAAATTATTACATGATGTTTAATATTAACCTGATGTTAATTGTTTCATAATTGTAATTTATTTTGCAGCTGCCTGTATGACGTTGGAGTTAGCTGAATTCGGGAAACCCTTTATCACTTCTATAATAAATGGTTCTGACATAGTGCCAACACTTTCAGCTTCTTCTGTTCATGATTTCATTGCTGAGGTAACAACCTACATATTTTTGCCAAATATTTATTTGTTTTGTTACAGGTTAATTTCTCATGATGATGTGCCTTAGAAAATGTTTCATTCTTTCCACTAGTAAGCTTTCATGATTAGGTATTGATACTATAATTTACAGGGTCGGATTAAGGATAAAAACATCCTAAGCGCAGTTGGAACTCACTTATCTTTTGCGAAAGCCATTGCAGAACATGCAGTAAACAGTTGCACCGAGGTAGCTTCAAGCTCTCTTCTTCATATTATATATTTGAGATTGAAATCTCAGAGCGTGTTCTATAAGTATCTAGTCTCCTATTAGTTATTCACTAGACACTAACAAGAGTTTACAATTAACTGATTCAATGATCTTAACAACTATAGTATCTGAGTGGCAAGTTTTTATAACTAAACATGTCTCCTTTTTGCATAGTTCATTATATACATCTATTAATTATCTTATACAATATTGATCTTTTTCTATGTTTGAAGGTTGTGAAGAAGCATAAACACTCGTTGTTACCGTGGTCTCAACGTGACACATTGTCAGATAACTTGGTTCAAGCTTCTGGATTATCTGAGACAAGTTTTGAACCTCTTTTAAGTGAAGAACACTTACTCATAGAATCTATTGATGATGATGATGAATATAATTCTTCAAGGGAAGGATCTGATAATGATGACTCAGATGACGACAATGAAGATGAAGACCAATTGTTGAATCCAGTGGGGAACCTTAAACAGGAAAATCACGCTAACATTTATGCTAGTGTTTGTCCGGTCACAACTTCAACTAGGCGACGTCTTTATCCACCAGGCAGGATCATGCATATGATCCCTTCACATATGTCTGAAAATTCGAACTCAAACCATAGTGATGCTGATGAAAAACATGTCTGCTTATTATATCAAACGCCTACAGAGCTGTATGGAAAACTCAGATTTTCAAGAGGCATGGTATTGGATCATCCCACAACCAAGTATCTGAAGAAGTTGCAACAATTAATCAATAAACTAGAGAAAGAGTAACTCAAATATCGTGGAGGATGGCCAATTAAAGAAAAGTAAATGAAAAAGTAATTGGTACTAATTTGCTTTTCTTGATTCTAATTCTCTAGTTTGTTTATTATGAGTATATATTAGAATTATGATTGTTGAATAGGTAACATGTTGTAAGAATTTTTTAGGAGTTTGTTATTCCTCAAGTCTTTAAATGTTAATTTCTGCTAAAGAATACGAGTTGTATTTGTTTCTTTAAGCTCTATTTATAGAGCCATCCAATAAAGTTTTCATGTTCCTCTAACATAATGGCCGAAGTTGATGTGTTGCCGCATTTAAAACTCGGTCTTTTAGTGAAAATCCTCATCCATTATTTTTCCCAAGCAAAAATTGGTTCCTGAAATATTTATATTTGGGGTATCTAATAGTGAGAATTTTTGGACAATATTGAAATTGTTCATGGTTAGTAAAAGTGTTAACATTCAATCTATTAGCTTCTATTGAAATATTTGTTTTATTTATTGAAAAAATACTTTAACAAACATAGATAAATACATATAATAGAGGTAAATAATTGTGGTTGAAAAAAACACATTAATGTTTAAATGATAAATGAATAAAAAAAATGTTTATAATTATGAAACCTATGATATTTTAGAAAAGTTCTGAAACTTATGATATTTTACGGAGATTTTGAAACTTATAATATTTCATAAAGGTTTTGAAACCCATGATATTTTAAGGAGTTTCTAAAACTTATGATATTTTATTGAGGTTTTGAACCCATGATATTTCACAGAGGTTCTAAAATCCATGGTAATCTAGAGAGATTTTAAACCCGTGATATTTTAGAGAAGTTTTGATAACTATAATATTTTACTAAAGTTTTGAAACATGAGATGCAGCAAATTATAGAAATGTTGAGTTCATAAATGTTATAAGAGAGGCTAACCATGATCTCTTAAGGGCAATGGAAAACCATGGAAGAAACATTTTCGTATGCGGTTATTCATCGCAAAGAGAATATATTCCAACTCATACATACTCTTTTTGGAAATAAAAATAACCTGTTGCACTGGTGGCACATTTAAGACCTTTCTCTGATCTGAATCAGAGACTCGGTGTTGTTATGCAAATATAAAGAAAAATTTAAAGGTTTAAGGTGCATTCATCTTCATTAGTTTTTCTAGTGTTTGATGTATGAAATACAATAATAGTCTATTAACATTGATGAAACGAGTGCAGACGCTGGATGAAGTTGTGCATCTCAAGTGTAGAAAAGTAGAAAATGATGAACTAAGAAACCTGTAACGATATTTATTGAAACTCACCATGAGCTGATTAAATATGGAGTGAAATGAGCAAAAGAAACCGTTGATACCTTTGCAATTGTGGGTGTTCTCATCATAACTGTAATGTTCGTTGCAGTCTTCACTGTCCCATGGGTTAACATCAAGACACTGGTGTGCCCATTTTTATAAATGAAAAGGAATTTAATATCTTTACTGTATTTGATATAATCTCTCTTCGCTTCTATCATTGCAGTATTGATATACCTCGACATTTAGACATCGTGTTATGCTAAAATAGAATTCCTAGGAAGATTGTCCACCAAGAAAATGTTACGCATTAGTTCTTTTTCTTATCTCCAATATCTATGATGATTGCCTTCTGTGCTGCATTTGTATAGTTTTACAAAAGTTAAGGGTATGTGGGAGCCACTTGGCAACCGTCGCTGAATTTGCAAGTGTTTTGTTTATTTTACTTCTATCATCACAAGTTAGACTTCTACTTTAGATTTTTCCAGTTTACAACATTAAATCCAATCAGCACTGTCTTGTTGACTTTCGACGGTCGTTGATGGAAGTTAATGTTATAAATGGAGAAAATAGGAGTTTAAGTGATGATGGTAGAAGTAAATAAAGCGACGGACTATAAAGTGGATCTGATACAACCTAGATTTTTGTTTAGAGTAATTATATATGGACAATCACATTTTTTTATAAACCACATTACAACTTTTAATATTATTATTTTAATACTTTTTCATATTATTTAATTACAAATTTATTTTTTATTATATATATTTATTTCTAAACCTATCACATCAGGGTTGTATACAACTCTTTGAGTTGTCACACTATCATTTTCCTTTTGTTTAATTATACAAAGTGGAACACAAGATGCAATCATCTTGGACACTAGAGACAAGGAAAGGAACCCAAGACCTAACATTTTCTTAGTGGCAATCTTTGTAGGAATTCTATTTTAACATCGTAATATCTAAATGTCGACGTATATCAATACTATCAACAATACAACTATTTGGTAAAGTGTTGACAAAATACAACTACCAACAATGGAAAATTCTCATCTAAAATCTTCATTGGGTTAAGATTTGTTCTCCTCTTGAGAATGGAGGTTTGAAGATTATTAACCTTCATCATGAAAATAACGCGTATCTTCTTAAGTTTGTTTGGAACTTTGCTTATAGCAACAAACCTTGGTCTTTTCTCTTGAAAGCCAGAGTTCTTAAATCAAAATATAAGCTTAGAATGATTTATAGATCCTCATCTATTTTGCCTGGAATTAAGCGGTTTTTTGACACTATTCTTGACCATACTTCTTGAACTGTTGGTACATGTACTTTTATTAGTTTCTGAAATGATAAATGGTGTTCTACTACTTTTTAAGCAAAATTGCAGGATTATCTAATGGTCTAGCATTCCAGATACAATCTCTCAGTTTTGGACTAGTTGTGATTGCAATATTATTCCTTTGTCTTTACAACAGATGTGTCATTTTTTTATTCATATCATAATTAGAGAGGAACATAATATTCCTAATTGGATTCAATATGAGTTTGGTCGTTTCACTCTTAAATCGGCTAGGACTTTTTCTTGGAACCAGGAGTTCCCTATGGTTGGGGTAAATTCATTTGGTCTTCATATATTCCGTCTTCCAAAACTCCAGTACTCTGGAAAAATTTTCATGGACGGCTTCTTACAAATCATCATATTGAGAATAAAGATTTGCATATATGTTTTATGTGTACACTGTCTGAAAAGCACGAAAAATCATTCAACATTTATTTTTTGAATGTTCTAATGCTTTGCATATTTGGAGTTGGGTTAAACAAATTTTTCTTACTTCTCATTTCTCTAGTAAGGATAATCTTCTTTCTTTTATTAAGAGTGATAGTAATCCTTTCGTTAAATTGATTAAGCTTGTTGTGATAATTTTTTCTATTTGGATGATATGGCGTATGAGAAATTATACTAGATTTTAGGATAAAATTGATGTTTATAGGGCTATTTCGATAATTAAAGAGTTAATTTGTCTAGTGGGAAATTCGTCTAAAACTTCAAGGTATGTAATCCTCTTTCTGTTATATGGGAGTTCCCTCCACCACGCTGAGTTAAAATTAACACATATGGAACTGGTAGGGAATATCCTGCTACTTGTGGAGGTATTTTCCCGTGTGAGTATAAAGGAGTTTAATAATGTTTTCTCTGTGTTTATTGAAGTTCAGACTGTTATGATTGCTGAGTTTTATAAAGTTATACTTGCTATGGAGGAAACTCAAAAGATGGGGCTTACTACTGTTTGACTTGAATGTGATTCAACCTTGGTTTGTGTTCGGTTTACTGCTAGGACTAATGTTCTATGGATGTTTCCTAATCGATGAAATACTTGTCTTAATTACTGTGGAAAAATCAGGTTTAGGGTTACTCATATTTTTCGTAAAAGGATTGTGTGTGCTGATAAGTTGATTAACTTAAAGATTTATTCATAGAGAATCATTTCATTAGTATAATAAGCTTCCATCTAGTCTATTTTTAGAATTAGAATTATTTATGAATAGGTATAGTCTACTTATGTATCGTTTTTGTTAACATGAATTTTTGGTTTAGTTCTTCTATATTTTATATATATATATATATTAATAATACTTTTTTTTTCATATGATAACAGATAATTGTTGTTACTTGAGGTGTCAGCCTATCTAAGATGTCAAGTTGCATAATGATACATAAAATAAAAGTTTTTATATTAAGACATTTGATTAAATGGATTACACTTTTTTTTCCCATAAATGAAAAAAAATAAAAAATGAATTTTAAATTTAGAGGATTAAAGATAAATATATTTAGTTTTTTTTTTAAACTTTACATAAAATTTAGATAAATGAGAGCCATAGTTTTTAAATTTTCCAAAAGACAAAACTTATCTTGAAATTAATTGAGAGACTACAATACATTTAATTTTTTTTATTAAATCGAATTTAGGTAAAACTAAAACCATATTTTTCCTATTAAAAAACATAATTTTCCTATTGAAAAACACAAATTTCAAATTCTCTCCATGTTTTTCAGAATTTAAAGTGAAGAAACCTAGAACAATTGTTGTCCTTGTTTCATTTTCCATTTTATTCGGTGGAGGGAATGAATGATGTGTGCATTAACTTCATACCAAAAATCAACACTTTCGATTCCTTATGTTTTTCAAATTCCTACAGGAATGCCTCTCCTTCTTTTTTCATGTAACATTCTTCTATTCGAATCCCATTAGGGTTTTTTCTGAACTTCCCGAATTAGTCAAACTCTAGAAAGTTCCGACGTTTGCTTTAGACCCATTTGCAGAAGGAAAAGAAAACACAAAAAGCTTCGAACTTGACAGAAAATGCTTGCTGCTGCTGCTTCAGCTTCTCGAAACCTTATTCAACGCGATGCCAGCGTCGGTGCTTGCAGTGGCAGTGGCAATCGAGTTCGCTCTCTTTTTACAGTTTCTGTGATCGGCACAGTCTACCCAATTCGCACTAAAACATGTTACAGTCATGGTTATGGAATCGGTTTCAATGTCCCAAAACAGAGAGCGTGCCCAGGTTTGCTTTTTGCTGTAAAGGGGTTCCTCTCGGATTCATCAAATTCTAATTCTCCACATGGCAGAGTTCCCAGACCTTACCTACCACACCCTGTTAGTTCAATTACCTACTTTTTTCTTTGGGGCAAAACTTAGGTGCAGTTTCTTAGACGCTTTTGCTGCTGTTTTTCAATTATGCTTGAAGTTTCACCTCATATGCATACTAAAGGTTTGCCTTAATGATCAACATTGCTATCGAAGTGAAACTTCGATTTTGATTGGAGAGCAGCACCAAAAGTATCCAAAAGATGCATATAAGTTTTGTCGTTTTCCCTCTTGGTTCTCTTGAACAAATGCTTGTGATTAGTTCAAATTGAATGACTTTGATGCTGATCGTGGTTGTGGAATTGTGTGGATTAGATTTCAAGTGTGGATGGGCGAGCATTGTTCTCAACTTCAACTAAAGATGATGGAAACCAAAGCCAAAAACCTACTTCTTCGACCATTGCTAAACCCCCACCATCACTTCCTGATGGGCAAGTTGCTGATGTGAAGATCATACGCACACTTGCCAGTTACCTTTGGATGAAGGATAATCTTGAATTTCGGGTTCGGATTATTGCTGCATTGGGCTTACTTGTCGGGGCTAAGGTTAGTGACCAGGTTGCATACTATTCATGGTTTTATGCTAAGGCTAACTTGCTTATGGTGATTGGTGACCCTGGCTTTTTGTTGGAACTTTGTGTTCAGGTTTTGAATGTTCAGGTCCCGTTCTTGTTCAAGCTTGCAGTTGATTCGTTGACGACTGCCTCGGGGAATGCTGCTGCTCTTGCTTCGAGTTCAAGTGGGATTGCTCTTTTTGCAACCCCAGTGGCGGTGTTGGTTGGATATGGGATTGCGCGTTCTGGAGCTGCTGCTTTCAATGGTATTTATGTACTGGTTTTATCTACCTTCTAAACCCGGTCTTATCTATGAGGGTGACATTTATAAGTCTAAATTCTAACGTCTAGGATTCTCAAACTAAACAATTTTTAAGTCATGATTTATGCTGGTTGGACTTGGAGCTATATTTATGTCAGAGAAGTAACTAGATTAGGAGCGACGATAAAATATATCCTTATGAGCTGAAATGAGTAATGGAAGACAGTGCTTCAAATTTCAAAATTAATATTTAAATATATTATTAACATTTCGTTACCTTTAGCAGTGTGTCATTGCTCGTTGGAGACATGTGCTAGGTGCCATAGTTCCTTTTTTCACATGCTTTAGAGGGTTGAATTGGTCAACTTTATCAAAAAGCCAAAATAATTTTTTTGCTATATTTTTTTATTAACAATTTTAAAGGAAATAAAGGAAAATACTTATTGTGAGTTTTAAAAATTTTCATTTTTAGTTGATATTCAGATTATATATATACATAATATTGATATACCTGCTTTAACAGTTTGACCAATGACTCAACGGCTGAACCAGTAGTCTAATGTCTCAATGCCCTAACTGCCTCAATGATTGGTCTTAGTTTAATGATATTGGTCTGAATCCGTGCTTGAGAGCTGAAATTATCTTTTACACACTCATTACTCTTTATTGTTACTGCTAGTGGGGTTGACTATGAAATTAATTTATATTGGCTGGGCTCAGGGTGGCTCAATGATAATTTGTTCAACAAAAAATTAGCTCATTTTGTTGGCTTGAGCTCAACTCACTATGAGCTCACAAGTAATTCAAGCTTAATGAACCAATAAAATTTGTATCGACACATTACAAGTTCATTCTGAGCATATGAAAGTACACTCTATGCTCATTTATTAGACAGGCCAAAATAAACCCAGTTCACGAATTAATGAGTTTTGCATTTTGACCTGTTAGCAAGGCAAGTCTCAAATAGCTCTAGAGCCAGCTTGAGTCATTACCAGCCCTAGCTTCTGATGCTCTCCATCAGGGATATCTGCATGATTTGGTTCCTTTATCTATTTTTCTTTGAAAAAAATGGCTTGCATTTTCATTATTTATTCTGTTAAATTTTATTCATTGGATGCAACTACTTGTGACAGAACTGCGGACTGCTATATTTTCTAAGGTTGCACTGCGAACTATTCGATTAGTATCAAGGAAGGTATGCATACCGTTTCTTGGTTTCAATACATCAAATAAGGATATAAGTAATTTTAGGATATCTGTTTGTATTTTGTATTGATAGAATACATTTATTTAGGATTTGATTTATCTAAAATGATTAAGCGAGAAAATAACAGTGCATCCCTGCTTGTTTTAGAGTGGTTAATTTTGTGAGGTACATTAATTTAAATCATGGTAGATACACCCGTCACACTTTTTCATTCTAGGGGAGGCATATCCAGAGGTTTAAGTTTTAGATTTAATTCCTCTTTTAATCAGCTTCAATCCGTCTTTGTGAAAATCACACTTTATGTGTTATATGATGTTAAAAATACTCAAATCACACTTGTATCTGACTCTTGTAGGTCTTCTCTCATTTGCATGACCTTGACCTTCGGTATCATCTAAGGTATGTGTTGTAATATAATTACTAGGATTTACTCCTACTCTTAGGCAGATTTATAATTGGGCTAACTTATTTGATTTGTGCTGTTCGTATTCCCTTAATTTAGGTTAGATGGAGTTTATATATATGGTATGTGATCACACTTTTTTAAGAGAGCACCTGATCCTTCACAGGTTTTGCTTGTGCCTAAATCCTAGCTGCCTTCATTTTGTCCATAGTACCCTAGCCACCTTCATTGTGTCCATAGTACCTTAGCCACCTTCATTGCTGCCAGTCCTGGATTGCATTAATTTCCCAATAGTCCAGCCACCATTTCCAGTGGCCAGGTTCTTCCTCCTTTGCCGTGAATTGCTATCAGTTGCCAGCCATCATCCACCCTTGGAAAGTGCTTTGATCAGACCAGAGCACCACAACTGTATTTGCAATGTCTAGATTGGACAGGTCCCTAAACATCTCCACGAGAGCCATCCACAGACTACCTTCCAGACCATGGTTTGGGATGCTGCCCCTGCAAACCTTGTCACTGACATTCTCTCTTCCTGTGCCAGGGGTCAGTTGGCCTCATCTTTGAGCAATTTTGCTGTTTGAAGCAGTCTGTCATGGGTTGTTTAATCTTTTTTCTGATTAATGCCTTGCCTTGGACGTTCCTCTGCTGCCTGACACGTATTTGCCATTTCTGAAGAGAGAATAATTGGTTCAACTCTTGGCTTACATTGATGTTCCCATATTGCTGGGCTTATATAATCTCGATTTACGAAACTGTTGATCTATGTGTGATATATCTTTAGGATATCATGTGATATTTATCTTTAGGATGTCATGGATACTTATCTTTAGGATATCATGTGATATTTATCTTTAGGTTGTCATGAATCATGGATACTTACCTTTAGGATATTGTGGGATATTTGTTTCCCTCTTTTATGTTATTTAGTTCTTTAATTTTGACCTTATTGATATTAACTTCATAATAAACAAGATTTTTTGAAGGTTTGATTAAAAATGAATTATAATTTCACCTTGGAATGCATTGGGAGTTTTTGGTCTCTTTTCTAATAGGCTTTCATGAGTTTTTTGTAAATAGTTTCCAAAGGAGCATTTTTCCTTGATCTCTGATTACTTTTCTGGTTATATTAGTTTCTTCTTAGCTCCCTCCCTTCCCAAAGAAATTCATGAATATTATTAGTTAAGACCTGATTGTTATAAAGTGGCCTGTATATGATTTGGACTTTCTACACCAAAAAAGTACTATGTTTGGAATTTTCAAAGGGTTTGTGGTTGAAGCAGAACTAGGTCAACCATTCAATAGGGTTGGAGTAATTAGCATCTTCTCTTGTAATTCATGATTGATGGCTGATTTTCTGCTCTTGTGAACACCTATCAGTCATTATTTAGGACCGCAAGAAAAAGTTCTGTCTGGAGTCTGCTTGTGGGAGTTGTGTTTATTCACACATTTAAGAACAGCAACATTTATTGTGGTAACTGATTTAAGTATGAACTATTATTAACTAAACCATCGAAGTCACAAAATATTTACCTCTATTTGTGATTGTCTTCTGTTTTTTTAGTGTTTGTCTATTGTTTAATCGAGTACCACCTTCATTTAGTTATTGTTATTTCCAGCCGAGAAACTGGTGCATTAAGTAGAACAATTGATCGTGGTAGTCGTGGAATAAGTTTCATTCTCTCCTCTATGGTGTTCAATGTAGTACCTACCATGTTAGAGGTACGCCTCAGTTGTTCCCCTTGTTGCTTAGCTCAATGATGTATTCTCCCAATGTTGCTCACTATTAAGCATAGAAAATATTTAGCAGGAACCATATTTTTACTTGTGGCTTCCTGTTTTATTTGAGGTTTCTTTAATGATCTTCGAAAATTATTTTGTCATCCCAACTCTTGCTTCGAGTTTCTTAACAACTTCAGCAGATTTAACATGTGTCCATCCAGATATCTATGGTAGCAGGTATACTGGCCTACAAATTTGGAGCTCCCTTTGCGCTGATTACTTCCTTATCGGTTGCTGCTTATGTTATTTTCACACTGTCTATCACACAGGTATGATGCCTTGGACCAATCTAATCATGTAATATAGTTAAGCTTGGAAAAGTTTGGTACTCTCTTGAATTGCTTTTTGGTCTTGTTATATATGTTAATGACATTGTGGCAACCTTGTACACTTTGATGTACTAATACTTCAATTTATTTTACGTATTCAATACCAATACTCTCGGATACTTCACCAGTACATTTAATGAAGTATCCAAACCCATGAAGAACAAATACTTTTATCATGACAATGATTTATAATTTTTTATTTTTTAAATGTTTTAGAAATGTGATTTTAAGTTGGATCTGCACAATTTTAATTACATATTTATTACAGTGTTATCGATATCAAATAACGAAAAATATTAAGAACCCCATAAATCATTTATGAAAATATGTTGGAAGCCATAATGAATTATGATGGAAGCATCGTGGACAAAAAAATACAATATATACATATGGACAATTTAATAAAAATGTAGAAATATAATTGTAGTGCAAAAATAATGAAAGACAACCATAATAATAATATCATGTCTAGAAATTCAAATAACAATAGAATCAAATCAAAACACCCAAAAAAAGGTGGGTGGCGTTGAATGAAAAGGAATTTGAAAGAAAAAAGAAGACTTGCATTCAACTGAACTGCACAATAACGAAGGAGGTTGTTGAGTAGGGTGACCTATGTTTACATTTTGTTGTAATTTTTGGTATAGGCTGGGTTGTACGGCCCAACTCCTTTTTTAATAGAGAAAACACACTTGGACTAACTAGGTTTCTAACCTTCTAGGAAAATAAAAAAGAAAAGGGAGAAGATTAGGGTTTCATCGTCGTGGATTTGGTCACAAGGACCCAAGGCTTATCCTTCATTTTGCATGCGCAAAGTGTTGCCACTTTGCAACTTCTGCCGCATTCGTTTCACAACTCCACTCCATGACACTCAAATCGGCCGCGAAGGGTTGCCATGGAATACCTGCACCGTCACCTCCATTTTGTGATGAGAAGCCGATTTTTGATAACATTGATTTATTATACTTGAAGATTTTTTTATATATTTTTAAATATGCATGTCACATGTAGTATGGACTTATTTTTTAAATAAGCATATTGTCATACCGAACATGTATCATATCCGATACAAAATATCGTATATGTGCATGATAGCTTGTACCTCATTTTTACTTTTAGCCACTTGAGTTTTGTAGGTTTAATAATGGTCATTAATCTTTGTTTACAAAATTATCACTTATCTTTTTTGTTTTGTTCCTCCTAGGTTTTGGATAAGATGGATGGTATTGGTTTTATAAATTAATGATGGAAAAACTTGAAAGGAGCATTGTACACTAAGTGTATGAAATCTACTTAAAATGATGAGCCTTATGCTCCAACAATTAGCACTTGATAATTTCTTGGATAGAACTTTGCCATAAAAGTTTAGCCCCTTTTATGAGTATGAAAATCACATACCTTGTGCTTGGATAGGAAATTTTACAATTTCAAGAAATTAAAATACATTGAATTTGAATTGCTTTTATTTCAAATTGTTTAATTTCTTTAAAGTTTTGTTTTGATAAGACAATTCAAATTTATTGAATTTTTGTTTTCTTGTTTAGATAATATTATTGACATTGATCCAAAAGAATTCCTACCAAATGGCATTATTTATGTTGTTAGATATAATTGCGAATGTAATGGGCTTAGCCCATACTTTTTGTATGATTCTATATAAACATAACCCTATGTTCACTAGGGTGTGTGCGTGTGCATGTGTGTGTTTTTTCTGCTGGCGTTGTTGCTTTGTCACCATGCTACGGTCGTCGTTTGGATCGTCTTGGCTAGGCAACCACTTGCCACAAGAATTTGCGATGATCAAAGTTTGCACGTGCTTTCATGTGCCTCCTATCTGTTGTGCACTGCGCCTCTTTCGGTCGTGCGTGGTGGCGCGTCCGACATTCCTTTTGGCCTTGTCCTATTGATCGAAGCCTTTTGGATTTTTAGGGTTTTTCTCTCTCCTCTAAGGTTCTTCTCTCTCATGTTTATCTATGACCTCTTCTACTATCACTGTGCCTCACCCGTACGTCTATACTAATTATGTCAATGTCCATCTATCCATTACCAAATTAGATGACACTAATTATGATACTTGGGTTTCAGACATTAAACTATGGCTTACGACTCAGGGTTATGTTAATCACTTTACCCAGAGTACGGCCAATATTTTTGAGAATGAGGTTTCTCGTTGGTTAAAAATTTAATGCCCAATTAGGCATTGTTCTCAAGTCTACTATTCACTCCTCTTTAAAACAAGTATTTCGTGCTTATGAGACATGTTCAAAGATTTGGGAACGTTCCAAATTATTGTATACCATAAAATTCATGCTCTTGTTCATGATTTTAATGAGTTATTGCTTCCTACTTCCACTCTTTCTCAAGAACTTGAGTAAAAGTCCAAGTTTTTAATATTATTGGCTTTACATGGACTTCTTGATGTCTACTCTCATGTTCGTGATCGATTTTGGGATTCCATGTTGTGCCCAATTTTACTTCCACTTATTAAACCCTTTTGTGTGTGCCAGGTAAACCACGTGTTAATATACCTGCTTCCACTGATGACTCTTTTGCTTTAGTATCTCAGATTTTAAAATGGCGTCACAAGTATGAACATTATCACAAGCTAGGCCACAATATTGACGGGTGTTATGTCCTACATGTCGTCTAACTCAATCTGTTACAGTTGTCCAAAATGCTCCCTCGCAATCGTCTACTATGGGCCCTACATCTAATACCTCGTAACAGTTTTCTATTTTCAATTAATTTCTCAATATGTATGAGGATCATTAGATCTTAAGTTCCACTATTGTTGCACACACATGTACATCTTTTGTTGGCATCATTCAGTCTAGTTCTCCTGGCCGTTTGGTTCTAGACTTGGGTGCCACAGATCAAATTACTGGTAACAAGTCGTTTTTCTCTTCCCTATCTACTAGTGGTTATTTACCTATAGTTATCATGGCCAATGGATCTAGGGTCTCATCACATGATGTTGGTACTATTAATCTTTTTCATTCTTTATCTATTGATGATATTTTTTATCTCCTTGAGTCTCCATTTAAGCTATTATCTATTAGTCGTCTCACCCATTCCCTGATTGTGTTATTTCATTTCCCAAAGATTTTGTTTGTTTACAAGATCGAAATTCGAGATGGATGATTGACACCAGATGTGAGTCACATGGTCTTTATCACTTTCGGACCTTTACCCATGTTGGCACGACTATAGATTCTCCATCACTTATTCATGTTTAGGGTTTGGTTTGGAAAATTTAGTAATGTTGTTCAACAATTTGGTAAGACTAGAAGTGAGGCAAACCGTTAAGTTTTTAACCATCACTCGAGTGTTGGGTGTATCTATCCGGTAGTATATGTTGATGACATTGTTCTTATAGGCAGTGACCACCATGACATCTCACAGGTAAAGCAACAGCTATGTCACCACTTTCAAACCAAAGATCTTGGCAAACTCTTATATTTCTTGGGGATTGAGATAACACAATTCAACAATGATATTATTATCTCTTAAAGGAAATATGCATTGGATATTTTGGAGGAAACTTGGTTAATGAAGAAAAAAAATTTGTTGCACACCCATGGATTCTAATGCTAAACTCCTACCTAGTCAGGGGAGTCTCTCTCAGATCCCGAGAAGTATAGAAGATTAGTTGAAAAATTGAACTATCTTACCGTTACTCGTTTTGACATTTCCTTTGCAGTCAATATGGTGAGTTAGTTTCTTAATTCTCCACGCGCAGATCATTGGAATACAAACATTTGTATATTGAAGTACATAAAAGGTTCTCCTAGGAAAGGTTTTCTATATGATCACAGTAACCAAACTAAAGTTGTGAGTTATTCAGATGTTGATTGGGCATGATATCCTTCTGATAGAAAATCCACTTTCGAATATTGTGTCTCCTTTGGTGATAAGTTGATGTCTTTGACAAACAAGAAACAAAATGTTGAGATCTAGTGCAAAAGAAAAATATAGAGCTATGACCTCAACTAATTGTGAACTTATTTGGCTTAAACAACTACTTAAAAAGTTGTAATTTGGAAAGGTCAATCAAATGACTCTTATATGTGACAATCAGGTTGCTCTAATATTAACTCTAATCTAGTCTTTCATGAAAGGACCAAACATATGTGATTTTATTTGAGAAAAGATTGTATCTGGAGATATCAAGACTGAGTTTGTTAATTCAAATGATCAATTACCGAAGATTGATTTTGCCGATAAAAAAAATCTAAGGATTTTATTTGTAACAACCTGGGCACATAAAATACACTAGCTTGAAGGGAAGTGTTAGATATAACTGCCAACGTAATGGGCTTAGCCCATACTTTTTGTATTATTAATCTCTATATAAACATAACCCTACGTGTTCATTATACTCAAAGGATTTATCCTATAGTTCTTTTCCATTAATTTAATAGATGCCAATAGCAAAAATTGTTGCAAACATTGTCAAAAAATAGCTACTACAAACTTTAGATCATAAAATATGGCTTATATCCACCGAAAAATAGCACCAATATTGGTTGAGAAAATCCAAACAAACATCAAGAAAAAGGTATTCTTGACCTTCATTGGCGAATTAATAATTCCAACAAGGACAACTTCAAAATATCTCCTTTTTAACGTTGACTAAAACTTCGACTTACATGAGCCAAAAAATAGTTTCATTAGCATCGATAAAAATCCAATCTTTCATCAGAAAAAAGAAATAGTTCTACAATATTGGTTGAGAAATAGTCCTAGCCAATGTTTTGATGGATGTTAGTCCAACACAATCCTTATCGACTTCAACTAAAAATAATATTTGTTGAGTTAACCAAGAAGGTTGTGTATCAACATCATTTGAAAAATACGGTTGATATTGACAAAGAAAAGTGTAACTAATGTCAGTTGAGAAATAATACTAACCTTTATCGACAAAAAACTATGAGAAACTTTAACATGAAAGAAACACGACATTATTTGAAAAACGATCTGATGATGTCCTTGATCAAAGCCGAGTTGAAAGTGTTCTGACTAAGGTTTAAAGAGAAAATGTGAAGAGTAAGGGACATGGATTTGGGAGAGAAAGGTGTACTAAAGATTTTTAGTTTTTACTGATTTGGTGGAATTTGAAATTCTTTAATGTTAAGTTATCAAATTACTAAAAAATTTCTAAAATTTCAAATTCTTTTTAAATTATACATGCAAACAACATATTTTGTCATAAAACATTTCAAATATTCTATAAAAATGAATTAGCTCTTAAAAATTATCCATCCAAATGCATTAATAAAACACATTTAGTAATTTGCAGTTTTCTTGTGTGAAATGCAGTTTCAGTTCTCAGTAACAAATAGTTTGCTTTTCATTGGCCAACTTATGTCTTGGTGGATAGATGGATTTGAATACGATGCAGTGAATTTGTTTAAAAATTAATTGATTACAGTATTCATTAACTCATGTTTTCTGGTTTTCTCAGTGGAGGACTAAGTTCAGGAAAGCCATGAATAGGGCTGATAATGATGCTAGTACAAGGGTTATTGATTCACTTATTAATTATGAGGTGAGCATTTTAGTCATTGATGCCATTTTTTTTAATGTTATCTTCGTTTTAGTGTTTTTATTATCACTTTTTCTTTTCTTGTTTTACAGACTGTCAAATATTTTAATAATGAAGTTTATGAAGCTGATAATTATGACAAGTACCTGAAGAGTAAGTGATTAATTTTCCTTGTTAAATTGGGTGTGCAAAATGGCACTAGTTATTTTGTATATTATAAATGCTCATATATTGTTCTTTGCCTATTTATATGAACATTATTTCATAGGTTTGTATAGGCATCTCTCACTTAAGCTAGTAATGAGCATCAACCTTTAATTTCACACTGTTGCCTTTAATCTCACTTAAGAGAGCATCTAAACTTGCTTAAGTGAGCTTTTGAGTTCCAAGATTAGGTGCTTATTGATTTCATTAACTTAAGCAAGCCTTTATATTTTGCTAACATGCCTTCGCCGACATTGCTCATGTGGGAGATCATCTAGACACTCAAGTGAGCCTTCTAAAGAAAAGTTTCTTAATGTGTTTGCTTGACTCAATTAGATGTTTCACTAAAAGTGAGGCTTTATGTTCCTTAGGGTTTAGATGTGCTACCACGAGTGGCAGACAATAGTGGTGGTGATGCGATGTTGAGAGGTGCGTGAGGGTGTGCTAGAGCCGCGATCTTTGCAGTGTGGTGGTTTCCTGACCAAGACGATCTAAACGGCAATGTCATCAGTCCAAAAGGCAGTGGTGGCGGTAGGAAAAAAAAATCATCGATGAATAGTGGATTCACCAAGAAGTCAAGGATTTTACCTTAGTTCTAGATACCATGTGAAAATAAAGTGAAAAAGAAGAAGTATAAGATTAATCGCTTGGGAATAATGAACCAATAGGATTGTGTATTTATAGATAGGAAACACACAAAAAGTATGGGCTAAAGCCTTTACATCAAACAAGATCATCCAAAAATATCTAGTCTCAAGCTTGAGATGTCCAATTCTCAATATAAGGGGGTGTGTGGTAGAGATCCCATATCGATTAGAGATATGGTGAAATTAAAGTGGATACAAATCTCATCTTGCAAGCTGATTTTGTGAGATGAGTTCGGCCTAAAACTCATTTTCTAAGATGATATCAATTGGACCTATGGATCATTTCTTATTAAACCGTTATTGGATCACCCATAAATATTTAGTTCCATATTTGAGGTGTTCGGTCCTTGGCGGGATGGGGTATGTTAGATGTCCCACATTGACTAGAGATACGGTCAAATTATAGTATATAAGTTAGTGCAAAACTCACTTTACGAGTTAGTTTAGTAGTGTTGTGTTGAGCCTTAATCCACTTTCTAAGAGGTGGTGTTCTTAATTGCCCCAACATCTATCTTATTCCTTTTCTAGGAGGGGGTATGTTAGATGTCCCACATTGACTAGAGATACGATCAAATTATAGTATATAAGTTAGTGCAAAACTCACTTTACGAGTTAGTTTAGTAGTGTTGTGTTGAGCGTTAATCCACTTTCTAAGAGGTGGAGTTCATAATTGCCCCAACATCTATCTTATTTCTTTTCTCCTTTGTGAATGAGGATTTGTTATTCCATTGTATGCTTTCTTCTGGACTCTAATCTTTTAATATCTTATTCTTTCGACAAAATGGAAAATATTGGCAGCTTCTCTAGTTTCATTTGTGCTTCTCTTATTCTTTTTTATCATTGTCTAGGATATGAAGATGCTGCTCTGAAAACCCAACGAAGTCTTGCTTTGTTGAACTTAGGTCAAAATATTATATTTAGTACTGCTCTTTCATCCGCAATGGTGCTGTGCTCTCATGGGATCACGGATGGAACGATGACTATTGGTGATTTGGTAAAACTTTTGTCAAATATAGTTCTAGTTTGACGGTTGGGTAGCTTTGCTCCATTGAAGCTTTTATTTGTTCTTTAATGATTATGTTTGCTTTCATAGACAAAGGACTCCTTATCCCCCAATCTCTTTGTAATTATCTTCTCGCTGCCATAATGAATATCTTCTTTTCTTTAATTAATCTAACTTCAATATGCAGGTAATGGTGAATGGACTTCTCTTCCAACTATCTCTTCCACTTAATTTCCTTGGTAGTGTTTATCGTGAGACTATACAGAGTTTAGTTGACATGAAATCCATGTTTCAGTTACTTGAGGTATCTTCCCTGTGAAATTTTAGTAAATTATCTTGAAGCTAATTTGAAATGTGTTGTTGATTATGAAATTTCTTTCTTTCACCTCGTATGTACCAACATGAGTTCAAGATACAGATTATTGCTAGAATTTGTTGGCTTCATGAATAATTATGTAAATTTCTTCTTATTGGAGATAGTATTGTGTTTTCCTAATTGCTAGGTGGTTGTTTATTTCTTTCTTTTGATCAGTTTTCTGGATTCTTGTGAACATGGTGTAATTGCAAAAGAAACATCTTCTGTGTTATTTTGTTCTTAACGTCTGTATTTGTTCTTAAAATATATGCTGTTTAGTTATGTGATCATTCTTACTAGATCTAGAACTTTCTGACTTTGTGATACTGCTTATTTTCTTTTTCTATAATTAAATTATTATTATTACAGGAAAGAGCAGAAATCAGGGATAAAGAAAATGCACAGCCTCTTAGATTTAATGGGGGGAGTATCCAATTTGAGAATGTACATTTTAGGTGCGTGATTGCCTCTTTACTAGATTGTGTTTTACCATTTGTGTAGATTGAATTCCGGCTAATATATGTGGTAATATTAGTAGAGAGAGATTGATGTAGTAGAAAATTAGGAAGCCAAATTTGTGTCGGATGCAGTGATACTTAAGAATTTTGACTTATATTCAAGTGATTGTATGTTGATGCTTTCTATCTCCAGTTACCTCACAGAAAGAAAGATACTAGATGGAATATCGTTTGTTTTGCCAGCTGGTAAAAGTGTTGCAATTGTTGGGACTAGTGGAAGTGGTAAGGTTCATCATACTAATTCTTTATTTTGTAAAATTATTTTACATGCTAAGCTGTTCTTAGAAATTTTTTCCTGCTGCCTATTGCTGGAGATTGCCAATGGTATGGAATTTCCTGATTTATTTTTGCTTTTTATCAATCATTTGCAAATGGTTTTCATATAGTTAATTGAGAATGGATGCAGGTGGCAGCTATCTGCTACCATTCTCCACTCACTAATTGACGTCAATGTGTTTCATTTTTTGCAATGTGAAGTGCTACCGTACTAGCAGCTTCTGTTACCACAGAATTCAATCCTAGATAGTGGAGTGGGCAAAGTGGGTGATCCAGTGGGGTAGATGTGTGCTGACAGTGGAATGACCGCTATTCTATTCTTCTACATACATTTATAAAAGCTCAAAAAGGGAAAATAGATCAAAATTCATGCACTAATAATCATTAATAATAATATCAGTAATAATTCATGTACATAAACAAAACATAAAGTATATCGTAGTTCATAGTTGCCAATAGTTGATAGCAGTAGTAGGCAAAGCCGGTAAAATTGTTTTGGCCTTATGGGTCGGCCCAAATAGCCAATAAAATGTTATAAAAGCTCAAAAAGGGAAAATAGATCAAAATTCATGCACTAATAATCACTAATAATTCATGTACATAAACAAAACATAAAGTAGATCATAGTTCCCAATAGTTGATAGTAGTAACTTGGAGTGTAACTTATATATTTGTTGTGAAACTTCGGTTAATGTCTATTGGTTTTAAGATAACTTCTAACATGATATGAAAGCCTATATGTCATCTTGGTAATGTGCCTATTCTAATAGGCTCACCTCTTCCAAGCATGCATCTATGGAGGGAGGTTGATATTACACATATTTTTATAGGTTTCACTTGGATTAGGATTTAAATTGACAATTATGATGACAACTCAGTGAGGATCGCCACTGGACACGAACTTAGAACTTAACTAAGTGGTTAAGTAAGTGTGAAGGTTCTCTTCAAAGAGGAAAAGGCAAAATGCACACACTCTAATTGATGATGAATCGTGGAAACGAAAAGAAGCTACAAGTAAAGACAATGAATAAAAGGAATTGAACAAGACAAGATAAAGGATGAAGACACTTAGATGGATGAAAAGTATTTGATGAAGGTGGAAGCATAGAGGTAGTCACGCCACTTGGAGGAGTGATCCAAGAGAAGTGAAGAGGAGTAGCCACTTGAAGCCATCCAAGATAAGACTCAAAGGAAATTTTAGAACACTCATAAGTTCACTCACGCAGAGTTTGTTTACTCTATTCAATGTGATTTACAAGAGGGGTGACCACCTATTTATAGTGATAGTTGCCATGTGATTAAGGCATGGAGGAAATTTTTGAAATTCAAAATAAGGTAGCTTAACTCCTAAAAATGTGCCACTAATTGTGGATCTAGAAGGGGTCACACTTTACACATTTAAGCATGTGCTTAATGTAAAAAGTGTGACTATGTGGGCTGCACATGTGATGCATTCTAGAAGCTAGGGTTTCACCGTGCTATGGGCCATGAACAAACCCAATTTATTTTATTTAACACCTCTTTTAAAAGATTAAAAGAAAGAATAGTTGGTAGCTTGGCCCATGCTCTGGTGTTTTGCTCTTGATGATGAATGGTGGGCCCTTCTGACCTAGCCCGAGATGCTTGACCTAGCTTTGAATATTGTTTTTTGCTCCTGATCATCTTGTAAGGTTGGGCTAGTTTAAATGGTGATGCTCCATTCATGGTTACATCAGAGGTTGTTGGGAAGTTCCACATTGCCTACTTCAATTCCTGGATTGCAGCTTATAAATATATGTTTGCTTAATGCCAATTGATTTGAAGATTAAATTTGACAAGTCATACTCTTTAAATTGTGAGGACCTTATAAATTTTAAATTTGTTATCATAGAATTTTTTAAGGATATAATGCTTTATATGCATTTGGTTGCAACAATAATTATAATTTTCTCTTCTACATTTATTATCCTTAGGACTTAGTCCATGTATGCTATACCTTTCCCACCAACAGTGATGGGTGTATAGTTTTTTTGGAATTAAGTAGCCATTGGATTTAGAAAGGGTTGATCTGCTTCTGCAGGAAGTTTTGGATCCATTTGCCCTAATTGCTACCTTTTTCAGGTGGCCTTCTTCATGGCATGTAGCCATTTCCTTTCTGAACCAGTTGAATCCCGTGTTCTGCGGTTCCTCTCAAGCATAGGTTTGTTTGCTCCTGCGGAAACCATCATCGTTCTAAATTTTGTGGGGCAGAAGCTTGCTAGGAAAATGTGTTTTAATGGATTTTGTTAGGATCCAATTTGAATATATGGAAGCTGAGTTATATAGGAAGTATAGGAATCTGGTGCAGGGTTAAGGCCTTGAGTTCTCTAGTACAATGACATAGCTTTTGTGGTGTGGTTCTCCCAAGGTTATTATAAAAGCCTTTTTTGTGTCGTTTTGTGAATAATGGACATTGCTATTGCATTTGATGGTCACCAACTAGGAAGCAGTTGGGAGATTGTGTGTTAAAACCCATTCATGCACTGCATCTCTCCATATGATTTTTCATCTGGTAGTTGGTATGTGTCTGACCATTTCAACTATCATCAGTTGTTGTAGTTTTAGTATGTGATCTCTATTTGTTTATTATCGATAATTCATTGCTTCTTGTTTTGAAGTTTTGGCTTTTGGTTTACTTAATTACAACCATGGCTATAAGTTAGTTGGGAGAGAAGTTGTGTTTTTTGCCTAGCCAACCTCATTTGACCACACTCTTCTCTTTATAATGGCCTTTCCTATGATATTGAAGTCTAGTATTCTTTAGTTCTTATGCTTTATACCTACTCCTAAAACATGAAATGCCTCAGTAGTCAAATTTAAATATGGTGCCTGTTGCATTTTCTGGCTTTTGAATATTCTCTGGTCTGTAATAATTGTTACGAAGTGAACTTTAAGCCTAACTCAACCCCATAAAACTGGCTCATAAGGTTGAGGTTTGCACCCACTTATATACAATGAAATGTTCTTATCTCTAGTCGATGTGGGATCTCCATCACACCCCCTCACGCCGAGAGTGATAGATAGAAGCTCGTGTGTGGGATAACATATTATGGGTGGTGGCCTGATAAACCCAACAAATACTCGCTAGGATAGGATCGAAATGGCTCTGATACCATGTTACGAAGTGGACTTTAAGCCTAACTCAACCCCATAAAACCGGCTCATGAGATTGAGTTAGGCTTAAAGTCCACTTCGTAATATGGTATCAGAGCCATTTCGAGTCTATCCTAGCGAGTGTTTGTGTTGGGCCTATCGTGCCACCCGTTATCGGGCCGCTATCGGACCACCCATAATATATAGTCTCACGCACGAGTTGGCAGTCTCGGCATGAGGGGGGTGTGTTGGAGATCCCACATCGGCTAGAGATTAGAGCCTTTCATTGTATATAAGTGGGTGCAAACATCAACCTCATGAGCCGGTTTTATGGGGTTGAGTTAGGCTTAAAGTTCACTTAATAATACATGTTCATTTCTAACATGCTTCAAATTTGTATTTCTGGACAGGAAAATCAACCATTCTTAGATTGCTATTCAGGTTCTTTGATCCTAATTCTGGAAGTGTAAGATATGAATTTGATACTGTAGTGAGTTTAAGCTATATTGCCATGATATATATTATATACAGTTTCATCCTGTCTCATTTGTACCGTGAGATGCATGATTTTTAACACCTATATAGTTCTAAAGATGTGTGTATAGGCTTCAATAATAAATGAACTATATAAATTGAGGTTAATCTGGTTAGTTACTTATCTATGGGTAGTTGACAAGTAATCAAGCTAAATGTTTTGGTTCTAATAGATGGATTTATATTCCATTATAATATATAGAATACTAATCCAAGTTTAGCATGCTTTAGTTTACAAATCAATGATCTTTTGCATGGAACTTATGTTAGAAAAACAGCATAACCTGGATGCAGATGTTGCATCTATCTACTAGGACTTATGCATGAAATTTCTCATCAGACTCTTGCCATTTTTGTGGGTAAAACTTTTGTTTGCTTTGTGAATTTCTAGCCAGTAATAGGATACTACTGATCACTTCTTGTAAGCAGGTTCTCTTTATAATTAAGGCTTTTGATAGAGCCCAATGGCAGTTTTTAACCGCCATCCTTGTAACTATGCCACAAATTAGTAACTAGCATAAAGTTTGGGTGTTGTCTTTTATCGTTAAATTACATGGTTTTTCTCATTCTCATTTTTTTCTTTGTACTACAGATAAAGATAGATAATCAAGATATTCGGGACATAACCCTTGAGAGTTTGCGGAAGTCCATTGGTGTTGTTCCACAAGATATTGTAAGTTAAACAAAGCACCTATCTCTAAAACCTCATGTCATGTTGCCCCTGCCCGATGTTGCAGGTTGTGAAAACCTAAATGATTGTGGACAGGTACTTTTTAATGATACTATATTTCACAACATTCACTACGGTCGGCTTTCTGCAACAAAGGAGGAGGTAACTTCTTCTGTAATGTTGTGTCTCTGCTTGCTTCTTCACCTTGCAAAATTCCACTGCTAGGTTCCAAGTTATATTTATTACTGTATGCATGCAGGTCTATGAAGCTGCTCAGCAAGCAGCAATTCATAACACTATCATGAATTTTCCCGATAAATATTCAACTGTTGTCGGAGAGCGAGGGCTAAAGGTTATAGAAATTCCCTCTTTTTTAAAATATATGTTTCTCATTATTGTTCGTCTGTGTAATAACTTGTTCAGGGAATGGAGGTTTATGTGTTGCAAATCTTAGATCACTGAAAGAAACACCCACAATGTATATGTATTGAGAAAATCTGATGTTATTAACTTATAAAAGCACATGAAAATTATTTTAAAACGGAGCTAAATTATTGTTTAAAGAAATTAGAAAAGAAGTTCTTTAAGTGAGAGGAGATGTGTCCTTTGTGGCTAAATTTCCATATATTTATTAAGGTTTTGTTTCAAAAGTCATACCTGATTAGTCTAAACCAAATTGTAGACATCAAGAATTGATATTTTTTAGATTAAATTGTTAAATATAATAAGAGTGTTTACTTAGTTATATTTTGTATGTACATAGTTAGAGTATGTACTTAGTTATATTTTGTTGTATACAATAAAGCCGTTAGTTACTAACAAAAACTATCTCTTTCTGTTGTAGTTAACTATAAATATGCTTGTAAGATTCCTCTTTCACAAGTTAATAAAATGTATGCAGTTTACAAACTTCTCTCTCGTTCAGTTTCTTTTACAAAGATCTGATTATATAAGGTGTAAAAGATCTACCTAGGGATCTTATTATGTTTGTGAGTGTAGTAATGTCTACCTAGGGAAATACAATCCCATGTTCTTACATTATTTTTTCTTCAAATGATAAAAGTTTACAATGAAAAACTCTTAAAAATTTAAGTGAATGGCTTTTCTTAACAGTTAAGTGGTGGTGAGAAGCAACGTATTGCCTTGGCTCGTTCATTCTTAAAAGCACCTGCAATTCTGTGAGTATTCTAATCATATTATCTACTTGACACTTTTTGTTGTGTGTAGCATTGTATTTTTATATTTACCAAGTTCCAGATGAAAATGAATTGTTTTTATGGACTGAAATTATTTTAATGAATTTGTTTACATTCTTCCCAAAGATGGAATCAAATAATTTCTATTAAGTATGTTTATTGAATTACCTTTTCTCAACAAGAAAAAGATTGAACTAAGTAAGGAAATAAAGAATTATTTTATTGATAACAATCACATTAATTATATTCTCATCACCTTTATTTTTTAACAAGGAAACTCTTTAAAATAAGGAAATAAAAATATGTTAAAATGAATAAGAAAATTGTAAATATATTTTTTCTTAATCCCTATAGGGATATTTTTATCCTAATAATTCACTATTTAATCCTCTCCCCCTCAAGTTGGTAAATGATTGTAGATCATTTTCAACTTGCTTTCAAGATTTTGTAATCTACCACCCTAAGGAAGCTCTTTAGGGAAATGTCTGGTACTTGAGGTCCTGTAAGGATATGGGTTGTTGTAACCCCAAGACTTCTATCAATTTCAATGTGTTTATCATGTTGTACTAGATTATAGGCAATTCTCATTGTTGACTTGTTATCTATCTTATTTTAAAGTTATCTAGTATAATTTTCATCCTAAGTCCTTCACACACACACACCCCTTGAGCAAGGGCTCGAAATTCTGTTTCTGCACTAGAATGGGATAGTCTATCCTGTTTTTTACTTGTTCAGGTTTCTCCAAGAAACATGTAGTTCACATAGGTGAGTTTTCTTCTTTCCTGAATAATAGCCCCTTACCTAAACTTGACTTGAAGTACTAAAAAGAATTTTGTCCACTACTTGCATGTGTCTTTCTCTTAGATCATGCATAAACGAGCTTACCACACTAACTGCATAAGTAGTGTTGGTCTTGTGTGTAATGGATAAATGAGTTTTCCTACCAACATCTGATATTAGGCCTTTTCTATGAGAGCTCTATCGGCTTCTAATTTTATGATTTAGTTCAATTGAAACTCCTAACGTTACTTCCCAACTTATCTGTATCTGTGAGATCAGGTAGATACTCTTTTCTTTGGGAGATGAAAATCTTCTTTTTGGAATAAGCAACTTTTATTCCAAGGAAATACTTGAGTTTTGTGTAATTTTATTATTAGATCCTTGTTATTTTCTTAGTGTTTTTTTAGTCCATATACTATCAAGCTATGAATTTCATCGGGACAGAAATCTAAATTAGATATTTTATAAAAGAATTATTAAGAAGTAGACTTCAAGTCTAACTCAATCTTATAAAAGAAGTTTATAAGGGGAGATTTGCACCCACTTATATATTATTAAGTGTCATAATCTGTAGTCGATGTGGGATCTCCAACACTTCCCCTTATGGATCTCTAACAAGAACAAATGCGTAAAAAGCATTGTAATAATAAAATGAATAAAATACGAGCAAATGTGGAAATAGAAAATTGCTTTTTAGACAATAAACTTATTCAAGAAATAAGGGGTACACAAGAATGGGGGAAATTTACTTAGTGTCAAGGACTATCACCAAAACATAATAGAAGTAAATATCCTTCTACTGCATAGCTGTCGAGGAAATTTCCTTTAAGAAACCATATGTGAATATCCAAAGAGGCCAAAATAGATATCCTGACAGGGTATGAGGACGTACTACAAAAAGTAGGAAAATTAGAGAAAGGGTCTTACAAGATGAGTTTCTCCGTAAGTTCTTGTAGAAAAGAACAAAAATATTGATATCAGCTCCTTCATAAGATAAAATTAGTTTATACACAAATTAAAAAAGAAAATTAGAGAAGTTATGGAGAAGCTAATTTCAATTTTTCCTCAATCTTTTTTCCTAAAAAGCTTGTGGAGAAGTTCGTACAAACATATCCAAAGGATATAATCTTATTAGACTCGTTATATTTTGGAGCTCAAATATGTTACATGTGAATATGGGTACAAATCAGGCATTGAAATAGGGTATGGAAGAACTTCTAAAATCTATGATACGGGTACAATAGGATTTTAGATATGAAAATATGAAAACATAAAGATTAAAGTAGTTAAATAATAAGATAATTAAAGGCACAAGTTTATGAAGGCAGTGAAATAGTAATTTGTTCTGTTTAGTAATACATCAAATCACTGGATAATACAACTTGGTGCTTTACATGGACTAATGAGTGATAAGCATCCATGTGTATTCAACAAGTCCTAGTACTCTGAAAATACCACTATTGAAACCCTGAACTAAACCCACTCACTTCCTGCATAACATATGTTGTTGAGTGTTAATTTCATCCCTATGTGCTTGCCATGTCCTAAGTTCACCGTTTTTCTGTTAACAACAGATAGACCTTGCAAGACATGATCAATTTGAAGGGACGCTAGTCCAATTAGTCATTTCCAATGCAGTTGCTTTCAAAGGTTGTTAAGCAACATTGCTTAACAAAATTTACAATTGTGGAGCGAATGATATGACATTGCTTAGACAAGTACCGTTGGTGAGAAAATCTTATTCTTTGAATGAGAGAAATTAGTGGAGATAATTCTTTTGGTATTAATATGGGATAAGACTTACAAAATTAAGTTAAACATTTACTTTCAGCAACCTTAACATTAGAATGAATTTTTGTGCAGAGTGCTTAAATGTATGCGGCATTCTGAGATCCACAAAATTAAGATAAGCAACCATACATTGTGAATGTTGTACATCTACAATGGGATGTTGAAATTGTGACTTGACTTATTTACTTAAAATTTTCCGCTTATAATAGTATCGTGATGTGTTATCTAATTAAAATTATAAATATGGTTATGGTAAATAACCTATAGGTCCCTACTGAGATTTTGTGGTCATGATGCATTTCTAATTTAACAATCTGATATAAATTCTAAATATGATATACTTTGCCACTCTTCAATCATGGGAGATCCCTGTGATTCAGATAAAGTGGGAAGCATCAATGTTTGTCAACATAGAATAAATAAATGTTAGTCTTATTTTAATTGCTTCCCTTTGCCTTTGTCCTGTCTCTCGCTGTTAGGTTGTGTGATGAAGCTACAAGTGCTCTTGACAGCACAACAGAAGCAGATATTTTAAGTGCGTTGAAGTCAGTAGCAAAAAATCGGACTTCCATATTCATTGCTCACAGGCTTACCACTGCAATGCAGTGTGATGAGGTAATCTCTATCTAGTTTTTATGTCCTCAAACAGTACTTAGTTCCTAGATTATGTGTGTCCTAATGTGCACCTGTTATAACAAACTTTGTGTTTACATAGATTGCTCCAGAACATAGTTACTAGTTTTTTTATCTAACAGTAATCATATGTATGTTGAAGTAGGACACATCTTTAAAAGTCAAGACATCATAAAATAAACGCATCTCATAACAGGAGGTTATTTACATTAAAAGCTTTATTTGCCCAATGTTCAGATTATTGTCCTGGAAAATGGGAAGGTGATTGAGCAAGGATCCCATGAAGTACTCTTATCAAAAGCAGGAAGATATGCACAACTGTGGGGACAACAAAATAACTCAATTGATGCACTTGATACAGCCATCAATGTGGGAGCATAAAAAGTAATAGAAGGCTTCGCCCTTCCTCTTGGTGAGAGAAAAAAGACATAATGCAGTGTTAATAGTCCATATACTTCATTACAATTTTGAAGTTTTGTGATACCTAGTCTGTTGTAAGCTTTTCTTATCCTCTAGTACATTTTGTTTTGTTTAGCTAGGCCAATTCTTGCAGCAGGAAATATCAAATGTCATTTCATGGGAATTTCAATTCTTTGTACCAACATATATAAGTTATTGGTATTCAAAGACAACACTTATACACATCAGTCCAAGATGATTGAAGGTTGAATGAGCTTTCTGCTGACAGCAACAATTTGTATTATTGGATTTAGATTATAGATTGTGGAGTATCTATTGTTGCATAAACTAAAGCACTTTCAACTAAATAAAAATGATTTCTTGTAAATCAAGCCCCTGCCTAAACTGTAACAGGACCAGCTTTTGGTGTACTTTCCCAATATGAAAAAGAGGCGTAATTTAATAACCCACATCCATTACCAACCTTTATTTTTTATCTTTTTTTAGCAAAGATTCTTATAAAAGCGTTTTTAGGCTATTATTGTAATAAAAAAATGGTTTTCTGCATATGTAATTTGTGAATTGGGATATGTTTTTTAGTAATGGTGGAATTATAATATAACATCAAATGCAGACTGTGAAATGCGATACATTCTGTCTCTATCAAATTTCTTTTTGTCCAGTAAAACTTTTATGAAATTATAATACCTATTTCAAATATACTTTCTGCCTCATTGAGATTCAAGAATGTGCATCTTATTAAAGGTAGGCTTGATTGCTTTTTATACTTACCTAGTTCTAATTGTGACAATTAGGCAGTGTTCTGATCTGTCTGGTCCATCTATTTTTGTCTATATTGTTATTTCTCTAGTTGTTATTGGCTAAGAGTGCAAGGGTTAAAATAAGAATTTTTCATTTAAAGTATTTTGTGTGGGACTAATGATAGTACATAACAAGTAGTTAAAATGAGTGAGGTACAATACAAAAGGATTTATTTTGTTTTTCTGTCTCCTGTACTTTCTTGTTTCTTCTTTGTCTAGGCTACTTCTCTATGGTAACCATACTTCCTTTGTAAGAATTTCAGTAATGTAGTAATACATACAAAGAATTTCTTTGTGAACATACTGATGTTTGTTTCTTTGAGTTTTACATATTACAAATTGGTACACTCATTGAGTGAAGATAAAATACTAGTATGAAAAAGCTCACATCCAAAATTAAGCTATCTTCATATGATATTTAACCTATTATGGAGATAAGAGAGGTTTGTGATGAAAAGAGATTGTTAGGTAGCAGTACTGTTAAACTGTTTGTATTGGTTAGTGTCTTTCTCTTTCTGTTATATAAACAGTTGATAGTTCCTTCAAAATTCATGGTATGTTGTATTACATTTTATTGTAATTATTCAAATTGACATAAATAGATTATGTTTAACTCACAATAATGGCTAACCATGTATATGGTATTACAAGTATTCTTTATCACACATTTTTTTATCTGTGATATCAAGTATTTATTTGTTTAAAGCAATCAATCTAACAAATAATTTAAATTAAACCAATTAAATTGACTCGTATTGTTAGCCTAATCAAAAGCAACTCAAACCAAACAAATCAAATTCAATGGTAATTGGTTGGAAGTATTTTATTTGTACTTTACTAATCTAATGAACTCAAACAAATGAATGATGCAAGTTTTCATTATTAATATATATATATATATATGTGTGAAAAATTATTGTCAAATCACGTATTGATTTTGTAATTTTTTCTATTCTTTACTTAATGTAAGTGAATATAATAAAATATGTTGTTTATGGTTTTTTAATGATGAGATCATTCCTTTTTTTTACAAAATTATGAATTTTTTTTCAAAAATAAAATTTGTATATGTGCTGGGCTTTTAACCAATGTGTACTTGATCGAGTTAGTTTGCTAAAAAACATTGAAAGTCCAAACAAATGAAAATTAATTGGTCTGAATTTTAAAAAATAATCTGGAATCTAATTTAAACATATTTTTTAGCACCGTTAGAATCCATATCATGCAATGATATTATAAGAAACTCCGAGTCTATTTTAGATGAGTCTTACCACATATCAATTTTTAAGTAGGGGTGGCAAAGCGGTCAGTCCGTCCCGCATTGGCCAGTCCCGCATTTGGTCCACAAAAATATGAGGCGGGTTGGTCCGTCCCGCAAAGTTATTGTGGGTTAGAATTTTCGACCCGTTCCGCATAAGAGCTGGCCTGCAGGTTTGCGGGCCAGTCCGCGTTTCTTTTTTTTTAAATTAAATATTTTTTTTTTTACATTTTATTCTTAAAAAATTGTCAAATTAAACCTATATATTTGTTATTATCAAATTCAATTTTTTTTTCTTCCTTTTCAAACATAGTCAAACATCAAAAAATTAAACATTAAGATAAATATCAAATATCACTATTCTTCCACTTCCAAAACATTAAACATAAACATTAATTAAAAAACATTAAACATAAACATTATTGACATTCTTCCATTTCAATAACATTGGATGTCACCTTAGAAGAACTTTCATCCATTTTTTCATAATTATAATCTTCCCCCTGCACACATTAAAACAATGACATTTTTTTTTTTCTTACGGGTTGAAAAGGTTAGCCCGCCCCGCTTTGTCATCCCTATTTTTAACAACTTATTATAATTTTACAAATTTTGTTATGATAATAAAGTCTTTCAACAACCAACATTTTTTAATTTTTTATTTACACTTTTAAAATTACGCTTAACATAATATTCAATTTTTAATTTTAGTAACCCACTATTTATTTAATAACCTTAATTTCTTTACCCTCTATTTACTCTTGTAAGATATATTAAAAAAAGATAATGATACTTAATATCAATTTCATTTAACACCAATTTTATCCACTTAGCATCTAAAAGAGTTATTATTTTATTATAATATAATATTTTATTTCAAAAAATAATTATTAAATAGTTGTTTTTTATAATATGAAATAAACTTTATTCTTAGAAAAATTAGTTTAATTTAAAATCTTAATATATATTATATTATTAAAGTCGGTTGTTAAATTGGAGTATTATTTTATGTGTCAAAGTATTATCTTATAAGTGTTAAAGTTTGAATGACTAAGTGCAACTAATTTTATTTTCCATCACATAGGTGAAAACAAAGATATGGGACAATTAAGGAGGAAAATAGAGACAACTCACTGTATGGACATAAATGTTCCCCAAATAAACACTACTCTCACAACTGTCTCAGATGTCTTATTGAGATATGTGCATTTTATGGGACTGCTAAAAATCAACATACAATACAAACTTACAAATCTCATTCTAGATGTCTATTTTACACTGTAACATGCACTGCTACCTTCTCTAAACCATTGCATAAGTTGTAGAATTATATATATGAAGTGATTCAAATTTCAATCATTATTTTTAACTGCTCTTTAATCAAACTTATATTTTATATATCATTTGTAAAATGCAAACAGGAGTCAAATACATGTACTGCTTGTTTAATTTTATTGTCTTTACCCTTTTAATAACTCCCAATTTCTGATTTTTTTTTTTAAATTAACTATAAACACCAACATCACTATTCCTCACATGGCATGCTGGTTTTGCAGTCAAACAATAGCAAAGAGGATCTTCAGTGCTTGGCAGAAGCAGAAGCTGCAATTGCAGAAGCCAGGAAACAGCAACATCTCAAGCTTTGGGAAATTTTGAATGAAAAAACTAGTGCTGAAATAGCAAAACTCAGGAAGCAGCAACATCTCAAGTTTTGGGAAATTTTTTATGGAAGAACTGCATCACCAACCATTACTAATGATGTACACACTGAGTCCATGAGAAGACAAAATTGGGAGATATTAAGGCTAAATATTAAGAACTGAAATTTAAGCATAACTCAACTTTATAAAACTGGTTTATGAGATGAGGTTTGTACCCACTGAAGTGATAACTTGTGCGTGGGATAAACTATTATGGATGATCTGATAACGGTCTGATAGCAGATGGTCTGATGATAAGGTCACATTTATTGGAATATGCTCGAAATGACTCTGATACAATATTAAAAAGTAAATTTTAAGTTTAACTGAACCCCATAAAATCGACTTATGAGATAAAATTTACATTCATTTATATACAATTAAATGTGTCGATTTGGGATTAAGAGAGTAGACACTAAGAGAGTATGCAAAGGTAAGATGCCCATAAACCGTTCAAACTCAAGGTTCAGTCTTGCTTTCTGAATCTGGAAACTCCTCAGCATGGTCTACTCTTGTTTTATTTCAATAAAACTAGACCCATTGTGAAGGGAATTCGGAATAAATGTTTGGTGCAAACAAGAACTAAGACACAAGTTTTTAACCATGTACAAGTATTGAATGAGACACAGCGATAATCAGGCTAATCATACTGAACAGATTGACTTGGTGCTTCCACTGAGTTTGGTGGAACGTTCATCTTCATATCTTGCTGATTTATTGAAGAATGAGAAACTGAGTTTTACGAATCTTACCAAAACTTACTCTATAGTTTCCAAATTATTTACTTGCTTATACTTGGTAAACTTAATTTAGTTATAAGTTGAACTCTTCATATTTGGATAAACAATGAATATATTCTGCCTTACCACCATCATATTTTCACACAATTTAAAGTTAATGTTTCATTATACAAATCCAATCATGGTTATATTATTAGGAGAGAGTTAGACGTGATTGGATTAAATAAAATGTGAATTTATTCACCATTTTCTATTTTCTATTCATGTTGAATCAGAATTTAAAGTTAGAAAAAAAAGACAATAATATTTTTTTTCAATTGTTCAATTTCATTAATTAGTTCGTACATACATGTAGACTATGATTTTATGAACTTAAAAAAAAATATAATAAATTTGCTAATAACTTAAATTAACTTGCATATAATTCAATTAAGTTTTTGAAAAATTGGTACAACAACTTCTTATATATAAACTGGTTATAATTTATTAAAAAATATTTATTTAAAAAAAATCATTAAATAAAAATTAAATTTTAAAAAAATAATTAATTATTATATTAATTAAATTAAATATTTTTAGAAACTAAAAAATATTAATATCTAATTAGTTATCAAGATTTTAGATAACAACTTTAAAAATCTAAATAATTAATTAAATATCAATTTAAAAATTATTGGATAATAATAAAAGTTAGTTTTTAAAATAATATTTAATTTAATTAATATAATAATAAATTATTTTTATCTTTAAAATTAGTTATTTCTAATGATTTTCTAGTATCCGAATGCTTACAAATAAATCTTACTCAAATAAATCTAAACATTCCTTAACTATATAATAAAGACACGTGATTAACTAGTAATGTTTAAATGTATTTTAGACCTGAAAAGAGGAAGATAAAATGTCCATTGCTGCCTAACAGCATGAAAACAAACAATGCAGGGTTTAAAATATATGTTCAAAGTAGCAAAAGTGATGATTCCTATTTTATGAGTAGTGAAAGATTGAAGTTATCCCCTACTAATATTTAAACATTGATTATTCAAGTTCCCATAAATGAGTGGATTTGTTAGGAGGAAGGAGTAAGAGAGAAAGTATAATTCTAGTGACTTCCACCTTAGCAAAATAAAATGAGAAGCCATGTCCCATTCATGATCCCATCACCAGCAT
Organism: Phaseolus vulgaris; assembly: GCF_000499845.2. Classification (NCBI taxonomy): domain Eukaryota; kingdom Viridiplantae; phylum Streptophyta; class Magnoliopsida; order Fabales; family Fabaceae; genus Phaseolus; species Phaseolus vulgaris. The sequence continues at coordinate 59,230,427 of NC_023752.2, forward strand.
AATTATTTTTGTTGTCTAGATTCTCCCAAGTTGATTCTGATGATAATAAGAGACTTAACCTTAACCTTTGGAATAAACATAAGCTTTTAGAGAGTCTACAGTAGCAGTGACAAGGACAGCTCAAGAACACTAGTTGAAGGTTTAATATATTATAAAACTAAAACCAAAAAAAGAGTATAATCCAAGTGAATAACTCCCCTTGCCCTTTTACCATATTTATACACCATTGATTGCCCAGCTGCCATCACACTCAACAGGACCACACCACCACAGCTGAAACCCCACACTTTAGTATTTAATGTACTGGCACTTGGACTGAGAGTGGTGTCACCATCCTCAAGTCTCTTCGTGAAAAACGAGGACTCAGGCCCATGTTAGATTCATGGCCTCAGACAAAATCTTCAAAATATTAGAGATGTTTGTGAGTGAAGACGGATCAAAGGTCAGTGGAAAAAACATCATGTGACTCCACAATTCTTTTTGCTTAATGGTGCCCATCAAGGCTTAAACATACACAAGAATATTAATCACTTCAGAAGAAGAGAGAATTATGATTCAAATCTAACAGTCATCAACCCCTCTACTGGCCTAAACCCTTGAATCCTGAGAATGACATGAGAAAAATGACAGTAAAAAACTCTACTGTTCATGGCACATGCAATGTACTCCCCAATAGGCTTTTTATTTATGTTATAGTCTATTATATTTATTGCTTTTCTTTGTCCTTGTTCCCTTATTGTTTGTCCTATGGAATGCAAAACCCTCTCCACCAACCTTGTTGATTGGCTTTTCAAGCTCAGCTTTCTCAGATAAATCTTAGTGATTGAAAAAGCTTTCTGAGACCATGCACCCCACTTGCATATGTACCAGAAATTGTTTCACCATCATCTCTCGAATTCCAGCATGCATATGATGCCAGCCATGCACTCATCATGTGAAGATTCAACATCGCTGACTACGCAGAATTATACAATAAACATCATTCCTGCTCACTTACTTTGGACCACAGTTGATGGAGGGTTTCTGTGAGGAAATGCATAATTAAAGTATTTACAAAACCCTACCACAACAGAAACAAGTGCCACTTTTGCATTACTATTATTCAAAGAACTCAAAAATTTTAACCAATATAAGCTTCCCAGAAATCAAATTATCAAATGGTTTTTCAACACGTGACATGCAACTGATTATAAAATGTTTAAAAAAATGACTCATACGTCCCTGAACAAACATGAAGGACTAGTGGTCCTGCATTTACATCAACACTGAGCATGATTATAATAAATATATATAGGGATTCTAACATATGGACAAAAGAGGATTGGAAGAAAATCCACTTCAGATTTAAGGGGCACTTCATGCCTTTAACACATCACATGCTCATTTATCAAAATATCTGGTATTAAATCAATACATAAAAAAGTAAGAGATTCAGTTCAATTGTACTTGCATTTCTCGATTTCCTCAAGTAACTAGTTTTGTTTTAGTCCAGTTATACACATGCACACCTATATAATAATACCTTGTCTTTTTGGAAATATATAGGAATACCAAGTCTATACATAATTTATCATTTCTTAGTATGAACTCCTGAGTATATGAAAATCCTGAGTTGGGGCTTAAGATGATACTGTACTGTTACATTATCCTCAAAAACACATATCTTCAGAAACTTTGAAGTAAACAAAACAAAAATAAAACATGTCCTTAACAAATAAAACATTATTAAAACTTCTATCATATGTATTACATGAAACCAGTATAATAATATTAGACAATAATATTCCCACTTGCCTATTTTTTATATATACTTTCAAGAAAAATAAATTGAAAGTAAGAGTTGTATTAACAGTGCACGATATTTGAAGAGAAAATTGAAAAACATAAATCTCTGGAATGTCAAACAAAACTAGAACGTTCTAGCTCCAAGTTCCAATCTCTAGCCATAGTGGTAGACCCAGCCTAGTGAACAGTAATGATACACAAAAAGGCAGGGTCTGTGGCGCCGATTGCACGGCTAATATTTAATTAACTCCAGGCACTGCAAAACTGGTCAGAGTACAGAAGATTGATCACTTATGCAATTATTATTACAACAACGTTACTCCAAGAAGAAAATATGAAAAAAGAGTATGACACAAATATAGATTGTCAGTCTATAAACAGCTATGTAACAGCCTCATTCTCATGTAGTAATATCATCAGAGATATAAATTAGTAACTTATAAAATTTGTTCTAATTATGATAGATTATTATAATCTCCTGTCCAGTGTTTACAAGGTTGTTTTTCCTTCATCTTTTATGACAGTTTTTGGGTAAGAGCACTACCTGATAATAACACATAAAAATGAAGTCATTGTAAGCAGAATCATCACAATTAGCCTGTCAGCAAGATAATACTGTTTGCATTCAAAAGCCTCCTCCTATGAGAAAAATGCATGAAAAAGACTAGTGTTATCGTGTGACCAATGCAATGTTTAAGTATTTCGAAGACCAATATGAATGAATGCTCAAAGGATGTAATACTGAATGATAATGCACTAACCTGTAATACATCCAATACCTGTTTTCCAGTGTTAAAAACAAATGAAGTAAAATCTATAATATAATCTAATGGTGTATAGTGTACTACTTTTGACATAATTTATAAAATAAATAAACTGATTATAAGTTGTTAATATGTCAAAATTCTAAACATGGTTGCTCCATAAAAAACTTATGCTGTTATCATTTTCTATTTTCTCAACTAAACAGGGTACAGAATTTAGTCCTACTCTTTCTGTTCTAAAAGGTTTGTTTGCAATCAAAATTTACAATTACATTTGTGTGCGTGCATGGTACCGAATTATAACATAAATCACTGAATTTAATTGAGTTCTGTTTAATTAGAGTGGATATATAAAAGTGAAGAGTTTGGTTTAATTAGATTGCATGCATATATATGTTGCATATGCAAGATAGATTAGAAGCAAAGGATGTCAATTTCTCAAATAAAAAATCACTTTATAGACAGTTTAACTACATTATAAAAAAAATAGCACAATAATTCTTACCATTTAATTGTTTTGTAATATAGTGACTGCCATTTTATACATAAAGAATAATAACTTTTTGCATCAAAAAAGTATTACACAAATATATAACAGATGAGGTTTCTATTCCCTTAATTTGAGGTATATAAGGTGTAGTTATAATATTCTTTACTTTTTTTGCTATCTTTAGATCTTAAAATGGATCTATACCTGCAAAAAAAATATGTGGATTAAGCTTGCAATATGAACTAACCATTTCCAAAAGTAATATGGATTATATACATATGATATGAACTTCCATAAAATGATTAGTCAAATGCATGCAACAATTGTCAGAAAAAAAAAATCAAAATAAGGTAATAGAGCTGCTAAACATTTGCTAGAAAAGAAATTACTAACAAAATAAATTTACACATTAGTAAAGTGATTATTTTACAATGAGAAATTCCATTAAGATTTAGAATGAGAGTTAAAAACACTTTCAGAGCAAGATTCTGGCAAGTGAAAATGTATATTCACAGATACTTAAATTAAGAATGTTAGGAGAAAGAAGAGAATAGATAACATTATAAACAGTTAGAGGGAGCTCCCTTCAGTCCAAGCACAGACAAGAAAAGGAAGAAATTTACCTCCTGCATCATTCAGACATTCACAATAGCATATCATGATGTCAGATCTATTGTGTTTGAATGAATGAGTCAGCAGCTAATTCAAACCCCTCACCCATCCATGAGTGGACTGAAGGAAGCTCTCTTCAACCATTTCTAATAATAGTTGCATCATAACTATTGATCTAAAAGCAACTTCAATTGCATATGTACAAGATAAAACTTAACAAAAATATTAAAATGTTGTAGTATACACAAGGTCTATCAATGCAAAATCAAAATGAGATAACTTTTAACCACAAATTTGCAGAATATATTTAGGCTTCTAAACACTATGGATGATGAGTTAGATCTTTACTAAATAAGTGAAATTAATCACACTTGTCACTGACAAGAAACAATAAAATGATATTTACAAAATACAATTAGACTTTGAAACAGAATTAACAGTGTTAATAAAATCTTTAAAAGCTAACTTAGGTGACAATTTGAACAAGTAATCTAATCAATTTAATCAAATAAGGCTTTTTCGTCAGTAGACACTACATGCAATCTTTAACCACAGCATCATTCACATGTAATAATATAAGATGCTTCAGATGTATTTCATAAATAGTTTTGGCTTGTGTATTGTAAACCTTACTTGTTGAAGGTAAAGTCAGAACACTTCACAAGAAAACGAAATATTCTGCATAGAATCCTGATCCTTCTCATTTGAATATATGTTTATAAATTAGGAATTACAAATTTACAGCACTATCAGATGACAGAGAAAGTGCTGTATTTCTTTTGAATCAGCATCAATTTTACAACTTCCATTAAATGACTTCCAAAATATTGAAAAAATATATTGTACCAAAGAACCCTAACCCTAAGCCTTAAAGAAACAAAGAACAAAATCTGGACATAAAACATTTTCAGAAATTTTTAGGATCAATTTCTTTCAAAATGATAGAATAGTGGGTACCCTTGTTTCTAACTTATCCATGCACAGGTGAAGCATCAGCTTATACATATTATGAATGTGACCAATTAAGCAAAAACCAGAGCTTCTTTTCTCTATTTGAACACGAATGCAATGTTATATTCATAAGCACAAAAATTAAAAGGTCAACTTGTGTGGTATAATGCAGATAACATGCAGATACAAACAAATAAACCAACTATACTGCATCTTACACTTACACCTTACCATTCTCATAAAGCTCTACAATCTGAAGCTTTAACTTAAGGAAGATATGAGAAGCACTGCTAAAAAAATGGGAAGCAATAGGGATGAAGAAAACAGAATTAGAAGACCTAATGAGTTGTACAAGCAAATTAAAAAGGTAAATTAAAGAGTGAAAAACTCATAAAACAGAAAAGAAGAAGAGAGATTTAAAGGGTCAGAAGCAGAAATCAGTGAAGAGAAGAGAAGTGAAGGTGTGTGAAAGAAGTAGCAGAAGGAGAGAGAAAAGGATGGGAAGTGTCACTGTCTTCATTATAGTCAGAGAAAGGAAAGCGATTGAAGATCTCATAACCACACATACAAATCTGGCAAAGCACTGTTTCCAAAAGAAAAGAAAACAAAGGTAAGCAAAAATCATCTTTATCTTTTCCCAGCAAGGGAATTCTTTTGCAGGAGACTTTTGCAAACATAATAAGATAGATATAGAGAAGCAGAAGTAGAGCGTTTTTCTTTCTTGTTTCTTCTTCCTTTGTGATAACAAAGTCATCAACCTCATCCTCTTCTTATACACACACCCTCTTTCTTTCCCTCCCTGAAAACTGATAGAGACTCTTACCACACACACATAAAATCCAACCTACCTGTACTGTTTAAGTACTGTAAAGAAAGAGATAAATAAATAAAAAGAATAGTGGGAGGAAAGGTGGGGTTCTCCTTGCCCCTTTAGCTCATTCTCTCTCATCTTTTGTGCCACTCAACTCTGCTGCACTCTTTTCTATTAGACCAATCCAACACAAAGTATTATTATCATATTTTCAAACTTGTATCAGAATGCAAGAGTTTTATATTTTCATTTTCATTTTTTTACTTCTAGTTAAAATTTTAAAAGACATCTTTAAGTCTGAGACTATGATTTTGTTTAAAATTTCTTCATATCACTTCAATGAATATGTTTTAGTAAGAGTTTTTTTAAGATTCAAGTTTTAAACTCTCGAAATCCTTTTATATTTTAATTTCCTTTTTCAAATCATTTACTATTATATTAATTATATCAATGAAGATGTGAACATTAGCTTTAGAAATGTTCTTAAGTGGTGAAATGTTTTAAAAACATATAACTATCAAAAATCTTAATCATGTTGCTTATGAAATAAAAATCAATTTTTAAAAATCAAAATAATTAATTATAATAGTAATTAAATTATAAACTATTTTAAAAACTAAACAAAATTTAAATTTTTAAATTAATTTTTATTATTATTAAATAGTTTTTAAATTAATATCTAATTAACCACAAAAGTTTTAAAGAACAAATTTAGAAATAGTTAAAAAAAAATTTCGAAACTTACATTTCAAGTAAGTCTAAATCATCATACTCAAAGACTAAAAAATGAGGTTGTGATAGATTGTTTAAAGCTTGTTTGAAATTTATTAACTTATAAAAAAAAACTTATATGTGATTTATCCTTTGTTATTTTTGGCTTACTGGACTAAACTTTCAAAATAATTAATAAAAAAAATTAGAACTTGCATAAAACAGTTAATTTTAAATACTTAATTAAATCATTTACTCAAAAATAATCTTAATCAGAAATCTCACTGATAGCATGCATAGGGCTATTCATTTTTATTACCAAACAAACTACAAAGTAAATTAACCAAGTTTTATTAGATTTTCTCTTACACTGTTTTTTATTTTTACATTAATCTTTTTAATTATTCAAAAATGCTGTATTAATCATCTTAAAATAATACATTGTTAGAAAACTTCAAAAAAAAAATACTTGCAATCTGAATAAAGTTGAAGTGCAAATTTAGTTTTAGGAATTTAAAAAATGGTATGATATTATTTGAGTGTTGAATAATATAATATGGTGTGATGTGCAACTTTTTTTAGTCTACTTTTTTGTACATACACAAAGTGGTTGTACATAGGGAGTGATGCATTTGATTTGAAGTCAGTAATTAATCTGGCGGAGAAAAAAATGAAACAAGAGAGTACATAGAATTGTCCAATTTAAAATAAGATGAGTCACCAACCTGCCATGGATGAACAGTTCTTCTCTCTCACTCCACTGAACCACAGATTAACATGTATCACAGCTTTTCTTCACAATTCAGATTTTCAACCACACGTTTAAAGCTCATCTTTCATAAGGAATCAAATTTAAAGTTACATTTACCCTCTTTGCTTCTGTCTAACTACTGTTTATAAAGGAAAACTCAGTAACTGTTTTCTGTATATATGCTCATTTCTAAGAAAAATGGAGAAAGAAAGAAATATTTGTTTTTTGTAAGAGTTTGGTTATTAAACAATAGTTTTTAAAGGATTGAAAATAAAAGAGGAATGGATTTGTTTATTTCAGTTCGTACATATTATGATAATAAATAGTACAATTGTTTTTATTTTTTTCTCCTAAATAAAATTATTAAATAAAAACTAATTTTTAAATATTAAAATAATTAATTACAATAATAATTAAATTAGAGATATTTTAAAAATTAAAAAAAATAATTTTTAAATTAGTTTTTATTATTATTAAATAGTTTTTAAATTAATATCTAATTAGTAATCAAGATTTTAACTATCAATTAATTATATTTTAAATTTGGTAGTCAAAATTTGGATTGTTAATTAAATACCAATTTAAAAATCATTTAACAATAATAAAAACTAATTTAGAAATAAAAAATTATTTAGTCTCTAATCTAGTTAATAGCAACTAATTATTTTGTCTCTAAAATTGGTTTATATTTTATGATTGTATTGTAGTGTGTTTCAGGTTAGAGTGTTGAAAATTGATTTTATTATAACTTATAATAATTTAAAAAATGTAAATAATAGTAAGAGCATTATAAAATGTTATTTTAGAAAAAATAATGCTCTAATATTTGATATTGAAAATACAAATAAATTTAAGAGGTGAATTGCATGGGTTAGAAATAATTAATATTTTTGAAATGCATATATTATATTAATCTAAAATAAAATAAAAAATATAATTAAATAATTAATCAAATTATATAATATTTATTATTTTTATTTTTATAATGTTACATTCATAAAAATATGTATTAAATACGTTTTTTGAAATAATTATAACAAAAGTAGTTTATTCATATTTAATTAAATGACAAAAGTCAAAATTCTGACTTACAAAGTATAAGTTAGTGACATGGAAAATTTTAAAAAAATGATGAATGTTACTTATCATTACACATTGTTTACACATTATAAATAGGAAGAACAATTATTAGTGTTTCATCAAGACTTATACCAAGACCTGTTTTAGATCCAATTTTTTTACAAAATAATCCATTATTTTTGGGTTTATTGATTTTATAATGAAAAACTTTACTGATTTATTACCTTCTTCAATATCTAACCATTAGGTAGGATTCTTTTTATTTTTGTAAGACCACTTATTTGAAACTTATACAATACTACACCTTAGAACTTTCGTATCTTGAGAAAGGAAAATGTTAATTTTTAGAACTATAAGAATGAATTTAAAAATAAATATATATATATATATATATATATAATAAATAATAAATTTATAATTAAATAATATAAAAAATATTAAAATTATAATATATTTATATAAAAATTGTGAGTTGTAAATATATTATTATTTCTTTAAAAAACTTTCCGGGTACTTGGCATCAATACACTGTTATTTTTTTGGTAAATAGATTTTAGATGATAAATTTAAGGGAAAAGTTTAGAAAATAAGATGGTTGGAAAAATTAATAGAAAGTGAAAGAAAATGAATTTTTTTTATGAAAAATTGTACATGATGTAGTGAATATGGTTCATTTTTTTTTAATTGATAAAAAGATAAAATTATAATTTTATCTTATAATAAAAATTAATTAAAAATTAAATGTAAATTCATTTCTCAACTTTTCCAATAAAGGGTTTGAGATTGGATAACTGGACAATTTATTTAACTTGCAATCCAATAAATTATGAATTTTAAAATTGTTAGATCATTTAAGATGTGGGTTTTTTTTTTTCAAAATTCCTTTTAATCTTAAAAGATTGATATATATAATTTGAATTTCCTTCTACTACTGGTAAGTTCCCCTTTATAATTACTTTATGAAATACTTTGAAAATTAGTCTTCACTTTCCATTTGTGTGGTTTGGAATTTTGCTTTGGTTTTGTTTGAGTTTAAATTTGAGTTATTCTTTTGTTTGATTGGTGCATGGGGTTGTGTTTATTGAGGTTGTTGGATGAATGGACATCTTTTGGATGATTAGAGGAAAAAATGTATCATTTTTTCGTTTGCTTGAATCAAACTATTCATAAGCAGGCTTAGGTAAATAAAATAGGAACAAAATAAAATATTATTTTAATAATTTAACTGTTGAAGTTTTTAAGTTCTTCAAAGTTAGATTTTTAGGTTATGAGTTAAGTTAACTTTAAGTAGAAACTTTTTTTTCATCCTTTATCTCAGTAAATTTTTTTATTAAATAATAATTAATTTTTTTTTAATTATTTAATCACTATATGAATTAAATTACATACTATTTTAAAATAGATCCTCGAAAATACACTATATTAACTTTTTTTAGTATGTGATAAACGACTTTTAAGATATAGTCTACTTATGAAAAAAAAAATATTAATGTTCTATACTTATAACATTTTCCAAAATACAAGAACAAAATTAGTCTACAAGATCAATAACTAAAACTAGTTTCATTTAAAAGTACAGAAGTTTAAAAAAAAACTTAAAAATTATAAATGAGTTCGTGAAGAGCTTTGACCTTAGAGATAAATGTAACTTGAAATATAAAACATTACTTAAATTGAATATTTTTAAAATTTGAAAAAATATTATATGGAAATGTTAGCTATTTCCATTTTGGATACATTAAAATTATTTATTTTAATAAAAACAAAGTTTGGTAGTTTATGATTATTTATTGAATATAACTTTCCTTTTAACTCCATTTACAGTTTCTTTACATAATTTTTTTTTATGCTAATGAAATTAACTATCCCTAACTAAACTTGCAAAAATAAAAACCGACTTTGATCTTTGACAGTAATGAATTATCCATATTGAATAATTTAATTCTCACAATTATCCCAAATATTAATTTCTAAGACTCTGACCTATAAAAATTGACCTCAAACCTAGGTTAGTAGGATACCCCTACAATATTAAACTATACCAAAACATTGAAAATACATTATTGTCGTACTTAGGTTAATTATTTGTGTGACTTTTGATTTGGCTAACTCAATCAAAAGTATATGCGGGGAGACCTGGTTCCTGGATTCCTTATCCACGCATGTGATTAACTAATCTTAATCTTAATTTGACAATCATTTTATTCCAAAATGCCAACACATGATGTGTTTCTTCGTCTTTCTGCCAAAGACACAAATCTATATTTCTTCAAATTATTTATTGTTTATGAGAAGATTATGTGTTAATTATTATGATAATCCGACAGAAAAAGGGTAACTATATGGTACCCATTTGTTTTTGTCTGTACAATATCAGACCACAACTTGCAATGCTTACCATCTAACTGTCTGTCATGTGCAGAATAAGTTTACAAAAACAAAAGTCATTGAATATGTATAACAACTCTCAAGTGTTTAACATTATGGGTATTTTCGATTTAAATAAAATGTAAAAGTAGATTTCTTGTTCTCTTGTGTGTATTGAGTTAGGGGCTGAGGAACAAACCCAACATCTAATAAGACAATGACTAAGATTGTAACTCATATGAACCATGCAGCCCATTCTACCAAGCAAAACCAAAATAGGCTTAATTAATCTATTCACACCCCTAAATAAATTATATAATAACAAATTAAGAGGTTTTCGTAGTTAAACACCACCTAAAGTAGGGTTGCTTGTTGTTACTCCTTCATACGTATTTACTTTTTCACTATAATAAAATTATTAAATAAAAATTAATTATTTATTATATTATTTAAGTTAAATACTACTTTATAAACTAAAAATTATTAATTTCTAAAATAATTTATATTATTAATAAAAATTAAAAATAATTTTAATATCTAACATTAACTATTAAGAATTTTATCTACTAATTACTTTAAATTTTAAATTAATCACTATAAAATTAATTTATAATCTAAAATAGTCAATAACTAAAATCTTAATAGTTAATATTAAATATTAATTTAAAAATTAGTTTATAATTTTCTATTAATAATAAAAATTATTTTAAATATCAATAATTTCTTAATTTATAAAATAATATCAATTTAATAAATAACTTTTATTTTTAAAATTCTTTTTTATTTGGTAATTTTCTTATACTACCTAACAAATGAGATGAACAACACCATCTATATCTCTCTCACTAGGAGATTCCAACAACCAAGTGCTAAATACACCACTACTTTCACTAAATATCTAAATTACTAAATTGCTCATGTGCACTCATTAACAGGTCCTAATTAATTTGTTTTATGTAAATTAATTTATTGAAAATTTATATGTTTGTATATAAATCAAGTAGATCATTTTTAGAAAAGCATCTAGATGAAAATTTCAATAAAAAACATCTCTCATTCGAGCACTTATTTTTCATAAATCAGTTTAGATATTTGTTCACACTCTTTGCCCACAAACTAGTGTGATAATAGTATATACACATTCACCAATACATCCTTGAAAAGTGTAATGATTCAATATTCTCATTTATTATAATTTTAGTCTTTTAAGAAAAATAAGTTATTACTGTTTTTATTAAAATATTGTTGTTTTATTGTAATTCGTCTTCAAATCCCACTTTTTCTTAATAAAATAATATATTTAATAACAAAATAAAACTATTTTGATAAAAATACATGTATATAAAAAAGTATAAAACCACAGTGTTGGTGAGACAAAGAGAATAATACTTTGGATTCAGTGGATACAAAAAATTATACTAAAAAGAGTCCATAAGATTCTATGATTAAGAAAAGATTAGAAATATTTGTGGAAACAATATTATTATAAAAAGAAGACAAAAGAAGAACACATTCTTCTCTTACTGCATTGGAAGCATGAGCCATGGTGATATTAGGTTGTTTGTGGGGGGGTTTGAGGTTGCAATGGAGCATGACATTTGGAAATGTCGCAGAGAAAGAAAAAAGCAGTGTCGACAGAATCTTAATTACATAGGTATGGTATTTGAAGCAGCACGAGTTGTCGTGAAATGAAATGACAGTGTTAAGTTGTAGTCGGTGGGTGAATTAATGGTGTGGGGTTGGAAATTGATAACAAAGAACAAAAAAGATGGTTGAATGGTTAATTACCCTTTATGATGAACCATATTTTAAGCCTGCCATGGAGGATTCTGTATTCAACATTCAACATTCAACATTCAACATGAACATTCAATGATGTTGAGCAGAGAAGCATAGAAGGAAGCTGAAAAGGTTAAGAGAAAAAGAAGCTTGCAAGTTAAAAACACCTTTCTTCTTTTACTACTTTCAGAGTTTCATCTCAGAAGTGATTCTGTTAACAACACTTAACTGATGTGAAAGAGTAAATGGAAATGAGAAATTATATGAAAAGTATTTATGATGGTTAAAAACTACTTTTTCTTGATATAAAATTATCTATTATTTTAAAAAAAATTTAAAATTAATCTTAAAGCAATTATAAGAGTTACTTTATTTTAATCATTCATCTTTATAAAATAGTTTTCATGAATACTCAATGTTAATCATTAGATCTAAAACAAGTTTGTGAGTATTAGAGTAATTTAAGATATTTATTTTTATATTTTATCTTGATGTTTCATCCTTTTCTCATTTTAAGAAAAATATTACTTTTCTTCACCCTTCATTTTTTAATACAATGCTTCTGATAAATAACTCATAAGAAAAAAAAATGAAAGTGTAAGAATAAGAATTAAATTTATTAGAATGGGATTTTCTATATTTATACATCAAAGAGAAATATGTTGGGCAATTAAAATATCTTGCTAACGTCTTCAGTAAGACGTGAAGTGGGCTTTTTTGCTTTTTGTTTTCTATTTTTTGTACAATGGTCATTTGACATTCGTTTCTGTACTTCTGTAATTTCTTTTTGCACCTCTGTTGCAATATAATGATAAAAATAAATTTTCAAAATTATTATGTTTTTCCAAAAATGCAATCTAAAATGTATCAAGAATACTTTCAAAATATTAATCATTTTAAAGTATTCCACAATAAAATTTATCATTATAAAATAATATTTCTAGAATAATTTAAACCAAATTGCCAAATGTTGAAACAATAGATATGACAGATCCATGGCATTGAAAAAATCATTTTATACTTACGTTATAAGTTCCCTCGTTACCATTTTTGGAGGTGCAGGAAGTAATTATGGAAGTGCATTATCTTTTCTTCTCCAATTAGAGTTTAAATGTTGAGTGGGTTCGAAGCCCATTGGGCTCATTTATAGCCATGTCACAATATTAGGAACACATTGAGCTTTAGTAAATATTAAGGGTTTTGTAACTGCACCTCCATATAATCTGAAAATCTACTTTTATCCTTTTTAAAATTATATTTTAGATTGTACTGAAATATATTTTGTGTATTCTTAATTGTATATTCTCAAGTAAAAATATGTATTTGATTTTTTTAACTCTATTTATATTTTATTTGCATTAATTTCAAACATAATTAATTTATTTTAAAGATTTTTTTGGAATTTTATAATAAATACTTTATTTAATGATTTCTTTTAAGAGAAAAAATATAAAGCAAGAGAAAACATTTCATAATAATGACAATATCTTACATATTAATAATCAAAAAATTTGTGTAATATCAATTGTTAAATTTAAAAATATAAAACCTAAGCATTAAAAGATGATTCATGTCGCTTTTCCCGTATAACTCCTTAACATTTGGTATAAATGACCCCCTCATTTATGATGTCTCCGACTAGCTGCAATGCATTGAGTTTCGTCCCATGCTACAGTACATTCTACCACATGTTCATAGTTGATTATGCATTGTAGAATGTTGACGATCCTCTTGAATATACCTTGCATTCATTGAACCAATGCATTAAGCACTTGAAAAATAAAAACAAAAAATCATGATAAAATAATAATGGAAATAATTCACTAAACAAGCATGCTCATGTTTTGACAAGGATCTTGTTTGGCTATCCTTTATGTGCTTGATGACACGACAATATATATGATCGTGAAGAAGTGTGTAAGGATGTGACATCTATCTAAACCAGTGCATGTATTCGACTGCAAATGCTAATGGATGTGAAATTAGTGTCACACCGGTAACAACTGATCAATAAAGTGTGATCATCGATCATCAATGACAACAAATACACCTCCATTGAAAGGTAGGGGAAGCCGAGAAATCGACTGCTCATACCCAAATTAACACAAAACACCCTTGGGCAAATGAAATTGTGAGCATGTTCCAAACAAGGTATAATCCCAAGAACATGGTTATTACCTCAAACGATAGACTAGGTCGATGGTCATCTTAGGATATAGAGCATCGCAACATGGGTAAGACTATCGATTTGCACGTGCACAACACCAAGTGCACAAATATGACACTCAACAACATAATGACATGTTTGAGGGAGGATTTCCTTATATGCAACATTAAAAATGTGTTGCTTAAAAAAGACAGACAACATGTAAATAAGTGTTTCCTTAACCAATGTCAACATTTTACAAAATGTTGTCTAAAAATAGGCAACACTGAAAATGTGTTGCCTAAACATTAGACAAAAAATGTTGCCTAAGTTTTTCCGAAAAACATTGCATATTCTATCAATATAAAACAACGGTTGCAAAAAAGTGTTGCCTAAACCTAAGCCCACAACTATATATTCCGCACAAGTGTTGCCAAACTATTGCCTAAAGTTAAGGAAACACTTTTTCTACTTTAGAAAACAGTTTTTGGTTGTTGTCTAAGGTAAAAAATGGTGTAGTGATAATTTCCCAACAACAGGGAGATCGAGCAATGCAGACACATCACTCAAAGTGATGCTCACCAACAAGTTTGTGTCAGAGTGTTAGCTCTTAAGAAAGGCTAGTATAAGACCTTTATCAGCGATGTCATAACTAAGGTTGTATAGTGGCAATAATTCAATGTTAAGCACTATGGACTCAATTTAAGGATGATGGATCCCAAACTTATTGAGCTTGGGCCTGTTGGAGACCAACTTTAGTTCATATCGATCATTCTTGTCCCATTGTCTACATACCACGTGGTCGGCATAACTCTACAACAACGAAGTATCAATATATCTCTTAGGAAATCCTACTCCAATTTTCTCATCCTATCTTTTAGTAGATGGTGGCAACACATCACCATCAATGACAACAACAATAGCTTGTTTCTATCCTTTTTACAAACCGACGCTGCCAATCTCTGTCTAACTTATGATTTTGATGATGATCCACTTCTCATCTTGACTATATCTCTAGAAAAATAACAAACAATCAATCAATAATTTTTTAAAAATTAATATATACATTTCTAATTATACAATATAAAATCTATTTATAGATTCATAAATACATTTTAAATTGTACAATTTAAAAATTCACAATCTAAAAATCATTTTATTTTATACAATATTTCATAAGTTCAAATTCAAAAATCAAATTCCACCCAGAAACATAAAATAAAAAATACACCATAAATACTCACATTTTCAATTAAAATACAATAACGACGCTCAATAAACTTCTAATAACCTCTCTTACTCACAAACAAAGGAAGAAAAATCTAAAAAAAGTGCATACAAAGGGTCAAGCAGGATTTAATGGGAAGTAGAAAAGAAAGTTATTTAAATATAAATATAAAAAAGGCAAATTTTATGTTTTCACAATAAATATATAAATATGACGATGCAATTGAATTTTACGAGATACAAACTTCAAAACCCAAATATTAACACCGTAATGAACAAAATTATATGCATCCAAATGACTTAATATATATATTTTTAATATATACACAAAAAAGTTAATAAATAAAAATCAATCTTAAAAATTAAAATAATTAGTTATATTGATTAAATTAGATATTATTTTATAAATTAAAAAAAATTGATATTTAAAATAATATTTATTATTAATAAAAATTTATAAAAAAAAATTCAAATTAACATTAATTATCAAAATTTTAATTACTAACTACTGTATATTTTAAAGTAGTATCTATTAATATTTTAAAATCTAAAATATTAATAATTAAAATTTTATAACTAATTTAGATACCATAAATTTATATTATATTATGTAAAAAAATTGAGATGAAAAATTTATTTAAAGTAATAAGAATTATTTTAATAAAAGTTAATCACTAAGGAAATTGGTAGATAATAATAATGAAAATATACACATTTATGCCATTAAAACTTGTTTTGCGCCGACGAAGTCAACACAATACAAAATAATATATATATATATATATAGTTTTAGTTTAAGGAGACAAATATTCTTCATATGATACAATAATAGGATTATTATGAATATCAAACTTCTTTTTGACTTTTTTTAAAGTATTAAATCAATTGAATGTCTAAAATTTGAATTATACATATTTTCTTTATATTAATTTTTTTTTAAAGTTGAGGAATTGAATTTGTGCTATATAATTATTTTTCTCTGTACCGCAGTTGCTTTTATTATGCCTTTCACGAAATACTTTTTTTAAGCATATTTAAACTTGTCAACGGTAATCACTCGTTAAGAAAAATGTACTTAAAGACATTTATTAAGAAAATAAAAATAGAATTATTAAAGAGCATTTATCATATAAATTAATTCAGTATTTATTTAAACAATTAAATAATTAATATATTTCTATATTAAATATTAAATGTTTGTCAATCAATTCCCTTAAATATATTTTTCTATACACCCAAAATAGAGATGATGGGCATTCTCAGGTTATTAATAATAATTTGTTGTTCTTCTCTCTCTGATTTTTATTTATCAGTCTTTAACTCCAATAAAGTGTTTTACTTCTTTGCCTATATCATTGTATCAACAAATGCAGATACATGTGTTTAAGATATTGGAAAAACAAATTTAAAAAATCATTAAAACATCATTTATTTAATATTAATTATTTTTGTTGAGATACTTTTTTATATTAAAAATTCATTAAGATATTACCAAAGAAATGTAGAAATTATTTAATACTTGTCTTTTTAAAATTATTAAAAATATTTAATTATATAGTATTTTTTTTTCTGATTGTGTTTGAGATATTATGAAATACTAAATGTAGACACTTCTTTCAAAATGAGATTCAAATTTTAAATTAATCTATTTCATTACATTTGTCCTCTCTAATGATATAAAGAGTGATTTTTTACTCAAACAAATTATATACTAACCATTCATCTTTTATACAAAACAATTCTTTCTCTGTCGGGTTAAACTAAAACACCAGGAATTAGTCTCACAATCTTTTTCAAATAGTGAAAATTTCTTTAAAAATGCAAAGAAAAGTAATATAATACCATATTATATTACCAAGCTATAAAAAAGATCAAATATATTTTTAATCTTTCTTAAATTGTTTACTTTTTAAATTTCTCTAAATTTGAAACGTACTATTTTTATTTCTCTGTCTGATTTAAACATTTTATTAAAAGAGAATTTAGTTCTAGATAACGGTTAAAACATTTAAAAATTTAAAAATTTAAAAGTCCAAAACTAAATATTATTTTAAAAAGAAACTGAACTTCATATATTTGTAATAGAGAAAAACCATATTTGACTTGTAAAAAAAAAAAAAAAAGCAATGTCTCTCCATGCATTATAGTGAATATTACTTCATAAACTCATACCCACATTTCCTCCTAAATCTTGATTCTTCCCCCAATTTCTCACCTTCCATTCTTCATACATTTTCTTCACACACTCTCTCTCCCTTTCTATCTCTCTTTCTATCAAGAGAATTCCTTATCAAAGGTTAACCCTTTTTTCTGTAAACTTGTCATCTCCTTTAAATTTTAAACACCAAACTTATCAGATAATTTTTTTGAAGATTTTATCTTGAATCCTCCACCCCAATTGCCAACTAACTAGTCCATTGACTAGAACATCTGGTTAGTTATTTTGAAGCCATGTTTTCTCTCTATCTGTGTATTTTCTTTTTCAACTAACCTTTTGTATCGTTAGCATGTGATGTGTCACACAAAAAATAACGTTGAAGATTCTTTTTTTCTTTTCTGGTCCAAAGGAATTCTGAGAAATTTTTCTGACATTCTTGGCATGGCCTCTGCATAAGTGTTTGTGTGGTTCAACAATAGAAAATTCTGAGTGAATTTGGGTTTGATTTTGGTCAAACGAATGAGATCTTGATGAGGGTCAGAACTACTTTGTTTGTGCTACTCTTGTTGACATTCCTCCTTTGTGTATCACTTTCAAGTGCTCAACTCCCACCTGATGTTGTTGTCTCAGCTCGTTCATTAGATGTTCATCTTCAAGATTTGGCCTTTAAGGCTCTTTTCCGTCCAAGAACTGGGGTGTCTTATGATGCTCAAGTCCCCACCAACCTGACAGGGATAAAAGTTTCAGCAATGAGGCTTAAGAGTGGTAGTTTGAGGACCAGGGGTGTTCTTAGCTACAAAGAATTTGAGATCCCCGTTGGGGTTGTGGAGAACCCTTATGTGGAAAGGCTTGTCTTGGTGTACCAGAACTTGGGAAATTGGTCTGATACCTTTTACCCTCTACCTGGTTATTCATATTTGACTCCTGTTTTGGGCCTCTTGGCCTATAATGGTGAGAATTTGTCTGCTTCAGTTTCACATGAATTGGATATAAAGGCCTCTGATAAACCAGTTTTGGTTCATTTCCCTAATGTTAAACCAGTACCAATGGGGGTGTTGGTCAAGTGTGTGTATTTTGATTTACATGGTTCTGTGCACTTTGACATCCTATTACCTGGAAATGTGTGTTCAACAGTGCAACAAGGGCACTTCTCCATAGTTGCAGGATCAAAGACCCCATCACCAGCACCTTATGGTTTTGGGAAAGTTCAATTTGGTGAGAAGAATCAGAAAAAATTGAAGTCTGTGCTGTGGATTGGTGGGATTTTGTTGCTGATGATTATTTTGGGACTATTGGTTGTTGGAGTGAGAAGACACAAAAAAGGGTCAAGGGTACAAAAATTGGATTGTGTAGCCGAAAACAATGAAATCTTGGACGTGACTTCTATTGGTGACATCAAAGTACCACTTGCATTTGGGACTCGAACACGACCAGTGATAGAACATGAGTACTTTGCTTAGATTCAGGGCATTTTTGTTTTTTCTCTTCGAATTAGACAATTTATTCGGCATTAGTTCAAATTGATCTCTTAAAATGTTCGGTTAATTCTTGTGGTGTCAATGCTGTTGAAATGTACAATTATATCTTTCATATTGATCTTTTATGCTAGTTTATGCATGAAGTTTGAATTAAACCTTTTTTATTGACCTTCTAGGCACTGAAATGAGTAGTTGCTTATTATTTTAGTAAACAAATTTGACATTTGTGATGCTAGTGAAATACAGTTATTTTCATTTTCAGATGTTCAGTTCATTCTTGATGGTTTCAATTCATTTGATTTATTAGCTTAAATTGAAATGTACCTTTTTTTTTTTATCTCTAATATATAAAGTTTTTAGTATTCTTCATCTCTAATATATTATGTTAGATCTAATGGCACCACCACCAACAAAAAAAAAAGACTGAAATATTATATGAGATTCACACTGAAATGTTAGTGTAAATTGTTTTGTTGGATAAACAACGAGTTATTTTATATTTATATACTTTAGAATATAAATATAATTATTTTTTTTATATGAGTATACTACTTTACTATACACACATGCTTTGTTAATTTGTTAATATGAGAATGTCTCGCTGAAAATAAAAATAATAAATTTTATTAATTAAATTTACTTATATATAGAATTGAGAATGAGTTTTCTATTATTGAATAGTCTTGAAATTTTCGCTTAATACTTCTTAAATTGGTATGTTAAAATGTTCTTAGTGAGAGTGTGGAATGTATATATAAAAGGTTATCTAATAATCAAGTTACTTGATATTTAAAGTAATAAGCATTGAAAACGAGATCATGTGATGTTCACTCATTCATAGAGGTGGACAAGAGCATTGTTCATACCAAACCCGAATTATCTAGTCTTTTTTAGGTTAATATCTAACTATTCAGATTGATTGAATAATTTAATTAGTCTTTATACGTTGTTAAGGTTCATTATGATTTTGGTAAAATGTTTTAGGTATATGATTAATATTGAGATGCACGATATGATAAATGTATGACTTATGAATCATAGATGGATTGCTCATATACATTTATGTGTGTGTATGCAAATGAGGTTTGACCCTAAATAAGTGGTAATAAACATAACATTCACGCTAATAAAGAAATGTTGACTTCATTGTTGTCTAGCCGCGTAGACAACAAAACTTTAGATAGTGAGAAGCTGAAGGAGATTTATATTTAACTTGGTAGCATGTGCACATTTGATTTGGTAGCATATACTTTGTGTCACCCTGACATAAGGAACATAAGCCAGTTAAGGTTTAGTGGGTTTATAATATATCACATGTTAACCTTTAGTGAGACTTGCTTATTATTGTTTTAGAGTCTTTTGGATGAGGCGTTGCATTTAGTAAGTAACTAAATTTGATTTCACTAACATTCATATACATCAACATCAACTTCTTTTATGTATGATGAAAAAATAAATACAATTAAAATATGCTTTGTTTTTGTTAACTCACCCTTAGCTTGTTTTTGTGTTAACTACTATGAACATAATAATGCTGAAACAAACTTTATTGTAGGTAGTGGTGGAAGTGGACTGATTTATAAAAGATCTATTTTTTATACAATTTTTTTTATTATATATATATATTTAAAGAATTTTTTCGAGTTTTGTAATTGTATGACTATATGTAATATGTGTCGTTTATGATTGGCATGATAAACGATGAATCAATAATTTTTTTTATGGATTAAGTCACTAGTAAATATAAAGTTACCATTCAATAAGCTTTTAAAGGGAGAAACAACTTGTAAAATCACAACCGAAATTCACAAATTTTAGTGATATATATATATGTATATAGAAAAGCTAATAATATTGCATCTTTGGGAAAAAAGTGTTCTTTTACAGTAAAAAGTTTAAATGTCACTGGCCCAAACATTTTTCAAAGTCTCATAAGAATAAATGGCCAACTGCCTATACGAATCCATGCAACACAGTCAATTTACTCTTATGAAAAAAATGGAAAAGAAATTTTAAGTGTTGTACGTCTTATTGTTAAGTTTTATAAGTTGTAATTTTAAAAATTAAATTGATACAGAATCAAAGATGATTTTGGTATAATATTAAAGAAATAACTTATATTCTTTACTCATTCATAAACTAAATAGTTTTTTTCCCGTTCTGTAGAAAGATTAAATTGGCATTCTCACATATTAAAAACCTAATTAAACAATTACCCGTTTTATAGTTAATTTTATAGCCACTAGTTAATATATCCTAAATTTAAACTTTGTTGTCATCACCGTATATAAAAAACAATTAAGTTTCTAAATGACCACACATAAAAATAAGAAAACAGTTACAAATATTCACTGATAGAACATATAAAACGGTTCAGGAACCTGTTTAATTTATTTGAAAAATATAAAATTATATTGAAAGAATTTAAAGTAGACTATAATATATTTAAAAATAGGTTAAAGTTTTATAATGGTAGTACTAAAGAGTAAATTTTTTGAAAAGAAAGAGTAATGCCCCAT
This sequence comes from Phaseolus vulgaris, assembly GCF_000499845.2. Taxonomy (NCBI): domain Eukaryota; kingdom Viridiplantae; phylum Streptophyta; class Magnoliopsida; order Fabales; family Fabaceae; genus Phaseolus; species Phaseolus vulgaris. The sequence continues at coordinate 59,252,056 of NC_023752.2, forward strand.
AATAAGTCACATAACTGTGACCTATCAAAGTTATGTCCCTGACCCTGGCCCAACATGCACGTTCTATTCATTCATTTTCTGCTGCAGAACATCTCAGAGTCCTTAGAAATTAGAATCCAATGGCACCTTCTATTGTATGGCCTCACTGGAACATCATATTATTAACATTAAATTCTTAAAATATGTATGTATATTATTAAAATTATATATATATATATATATATGTATGTATATACTGATTCCCAAAGACTATAAAGTGTGAATAAAAAGAGAATTGTAGTGGTAGGTCAGTAGGGTTGGTTGGAGTAAGACAAGAAATGGGTAGAAGGTTGAATATAAACAAATGGCGTAACATTAATGGTATGATATTTCAAACAAATGCATACAACTTCATTTTAGTAATCAATTAATAATAGCAATTAAGCTGTCAACTTACTGGCAGCTCTTTCTCCTTTTTACCCTTCCCACCTTCACTACATTTTCTGAAAGACAAATTATTTTTAAATTTACTAAAAATCTAGGAGGTTCAGACACTCTTGTTAACGTGTTTGTGTAGACACTCGTATTGGACATACGACATTCGTGGAACATGTATTAAAGTGTTTAATTCAAAAAATATTGGTTGAATTTCTGATAATTAACACAATTTTAATACAATTTAAAAAAATACATTAATTTTTTAAAAATTTAAAATTATTGTATAAATTTTTATTATGATTATAAAAATAAGGAACAAATCCTTTTGAATCAGCAATGAACAACATTTTTCTGTTTAAAAAAAAAATCTAAAATATATTTGTGTATATAAATATTTATTGTTAATTTATTTAATTTATAATTATATAATATATGTATAGTTCTGTGTTTTCGTGTCTTACATTTTAGAAATTAAAAGTATGTCTATGTTAAAATCCTATCATAGCTAATAATTAAAATTTGTGATTAAATATTATAAAAAAATAAAATACTAATTATATTAATATTATCATTTTTTATATTTTAATATAGTTTTATATTAAAAGTATGATAGTTCTATATCACTTGTGAAAAAAATAGTTTATATATACACCTTTTTCTTATTGGTATTGGAAGTGATTGACCAATAGTAAGTATAAGAAGAGTGAAACATGAGATAATTGGTTTGAAATAGTAGTGGTGATCATGATCTGGTGCCATTGACCCACACAGATAACCCTACTCTGCTGCTATCTTTGCTAGCTTCTTCTTTGTTACTGATTCAACCTAATCAATCTCCACGCACCCGTATTGGAGCGTGCGTGCATGAATGCTTCACCATTTCAATCATTGCTTTGCCATTTTAATTACCATTCTCCACCTCACAACTCTCATGGTCACATCACCCAACCAAAGACCTTTTGCCTTTTTCCAAAATGTAGTGAAGATTCAAGTCCTTTCATATCTTTTTTTACCACCTTCTATCTCTTCATTCAAAAGTTATTCATTAGTAAAAGTAAATACCTTAGGTTCTTTAGAAAAGGAACATTTTTCATTGAAGGAAATGCGTTATTGATATAAAGTTTTAGATGATCAGAAATTATTGTTGAAATTAAGTGTATCTTTTTATCATTCATTTCAAATTATTATGGGATAAATGTGTTAACATCTATCCGTTTGTTAAGAAAAACATACATACAATGATCCAACACTGCAAATGCAACACAAGTCAACAAAACAACAATTAAAACACACCATGAGAGGGATAGATGGATAGATTGAGAGAAACCCTTTAACTCTTGCTTTTACTACTGAGCAACAGAAGGTGGCCCTCCATGTATATTTCTAGTTTTTGTACCTTTCCTTCTTCCATTACTATCTTCTCTTCTTCTCTTTCAAACATAAATAAGTGAGGTGCTTCTGTATTTTTCTGATAGGATCTATGAGGCCAAATCCCATCTCAATCAACCCTTTATTCTCCCTTACAACCTTGAATTTTCTTTAGTCCTTCTGTGCAATATTGCTGTCCTTATTCTTCAAGAATTGATGTCTGGTTTGTATAATCAGATTTCCTCACCTTCAACAGCAAGGGCCAGTTCTCCAAACATAAACATGAGAAGCAGTTTTGATGTTGAAAGGTATATCAATTGAGGGGTGTTTCTTCTTCTGTTATTTATTGTGGAAATTTTGATTTTTTCGGTACCTATGTTCTATGCATAGTATATATCTGGAATGAGCTCTTCAATTAACTTCTGGATGCATGTTCTTATTCACGTTTTTATAGTCAGTACTTAACGGAGCTGCTAGCAGAACACCAGAAGCTTGGACCTTTCATGCAAGTCTTACCCTTGTGTACCAGGCTCTTAAATCAAGGTTTGTTATTCTAAATCTATGAGTCATAGTTTTAAATTGAGGTTGTGATTACGGTTTTGTTGCGATCCTTGTTATTGTGGGGAATACCAGAAAAAAATTGGATGATGCGGTCTTAATTGCGGTTGCAAATAGTAAATTACCTTGATGTTGCGACCAAAATTGCGATCATAGACTGTTTCTTAAAACCTTCCAAGGTTTCTGTTGTCCAGAATTTCTTCCTTTTGTTGTTCCATTGATTGCAACTGACCTCTTGTTTCAGGTGAATTTGGCTAGTCTCTAAAAACCCAGTTTTCTCGTTAGATGGACTAGTGTTTCATTTTCCTTTTGTAACTCCTTCAAATTGCACTGAATTGTCAAGTTATGACCTTTTCACCGGATTGAAGTATATAAGGATTTTATTTCAATTTACTGGTTGATTGATACTTAGCTCTGTTATCACTAATAATTCCTAAGGGAATTAGAAGTCTATATTGTTGAACAAAATACATGTAACTTGAAAACAGATTGGTCTAATAGACAGAAACCTAATTGAAGTTTGCTATAGTATACCATGTTGAAGTTTGCTCTGCTCATCTATATATTTGACCAATCTCTATTGTGTTTTAAACTATGAACAGAATGTTTAGTTGAATTGAAGACACTCCACTATAGTAAAAGAAATAAATTAGGCGTATTCTTTTGAATGATTAGAGCAAGCTTTTACTATTAATGCTTGCTAAAGCATTTTTGTTTTTATAACCATGGTTTGAATTGTATGTGTTCGCTAGTACAGTACTACTCCTTCGTGTTCGTATTTGAAAACTTACATTCTTATATCCAATGTAACTTCATTATCAGAGATTTTAAGGGTTTCTGGAAAGAATGGATTGATGCAGAATCAAGGATTCAGTGACTATGATAGAGTGCAGTTCGGAAGCCCCAAACCCAACCTTATGCCTTCTTTAGACATACAACCAAATTTTACAGGATGGAACAGCATGTCACATGAAGTAAGTGTTTTAATTTTCTGTTTTGTTCTTGTTTTATTGATCATCCTCCAGTACTCTTTTCTGTTTAGTTCCTATTTGTTCTTGCTTCATTGTTAACCTATAAGCTATCGTTGTATTGTAAAGAAAATATCTCTCTAAGCCTATTACAACTTCAGGTACTTAGATTCTTAAGTTATCTATTTGTCGCAGTGTATAGGTGACAATAGTTGCAATATTATACAAAAAAACATTAATTTGTTTTCACCCTTTAACCAAGACTTTAAGCTTTTGGATTCATAACAAGGTATTAAATCCTTTGTAACCAAGTGGTCTTACTACCGCACTCTTTTAGTAAAATGTTTTAGTTTCAGTACAAGGAAGGTGAACCTATGCATTATCTATGCTCTTTCTTGCGTGAGGAGGCATGTGAGTTCATCTAGCAGCTAAAACTTTTGTAGTTGCTAATTTACGACATGAATTTTGTCAATATTTGTGAAACTAGCGTTGGTTTCTTAATCCGTTTCAGTTGAAACAGAGCAGCTAAAACTTAATTTCTTTCCATCGAGTATCACTATCCCTCTTCCATTTTGTTTATCCTTTCTTCTTTTTTCTCTTTTTATCCTCTGGTCATTTCATTTGCTAAGAGGTTATGTTGAATCTTACATCAGGGGTTAGCTGGAGTTCAGGGACTAAACGTAGATTGGCAAGCAGCATCAGGTGTACCAGGCTCTAACATTGTGAAGAGGATATTGCGCCTGGATATTGCTAATGATAGCTATCCAAATGTAAGAAGAAAAATGTAGAACATTTTAGTGCATTTTTCTGTAACATGTTCTATTAGTTTTATGGTGTTCTACTCAGAATTGAGTCACTAAGCTTAGCTTAAATTTCAGTTCAATTTTGTTGGACGGCTTCTTGGCCCTAGGGGTAATTCACTGAAGCGAGTGGAGGCTACCACAGGTTGCCGTGTATATATCAGAGGAAAAGGTTCAATAAAAGAACTTGATAAGGTGTCATCTCTTTCAAAGTTTTTCAAGTTGCAGCTTCTCCAATCCCAATTTATTGTCACAGTTGCTTTTCCTTTCAATTTTTAGATAGTTTTTTTGTGTGTTTTTCTTCACTAATATTGTTTTAATTGTAACTGTCTACCTTTTTATGATAAAAAGGAAGAGTTGTTAAGGGGAAGACCGGGCTATGAGCACTTAAATGAGCCACTGCACATTTTGATTGAGGCTGAATTACCTGTAAATATTGTTGACATAAGGCTGAGGCAAGCACAGGAGATCATAGAAGAGCTACTTAAACCCATGGTATCTCTTTACTGTTTTAACTTTAATGCTGAACTCAGAATTTTACTTAACAATTACATATTTTGTCTCAACTTTTCTACCTAGACATTTATTTTATGCAAGGAGTTATCAATTATATGGCACTGTTATCGTTTATTGTAGTAGCAACAAGTACTCGGATTTAAAAATAAGAAAAGATTTTTCAGGTCATCTGAAAACTTCATTTCCTTTTTAAAAGTTCTGTTTTAGTTATTATTCTGTAAATCAATCCACTAAAAGGGTTTATATGCTAATAAATTAGCTGTACCATACAGAGATAAATATGTAGAAAAGTGGGTTTTCTTTGCAGCAAAATGTTCCATGAGTCAAGCTGCAAATCACTTACCGAAGTGAGATTAAGGGTAAAGTGTGTGTTGTATAGAAGTACCTCTTATTCTCCTCCATTTCATGTGCAGGATGAGTCACAGGACCTTTACAAAAGGCAACAACTAAGAGAACTTGCTATGCTGAATTCCAATTTTAGAGAAGAGAGTCCTCAACTCAGTGGCAGTCCCTCCACATTCACCTCCAATGAAATGAAACGGGCCAAAACAGACCAATAGTGTGTCTACATTGCCAAATGTGTCATCTCCTGCATGTAAATTCTGTGAAGCAGCAACAAGAAAACTTCGCAAAAAGATGGAAACAAAACCGGGGTACATATTAAGTCACAATCAATTGCACCAATAGACATGTAAAACTAGGAAAAACTTCATTATTATATATTTTAACCGATTGATTAGTATATATATCTGCAATGTCTATAAACAGAACTCTGTTGAACTGATTATTATTATCATTACTATTATTGTTGGTTCATGATTGCATGAAAGAAGAGTTGATACAAGAGCAAGTACTTTTCTGAGCACAGTAACAGTGTTCTGTTATGTAAGCCATATATCTTAAGGATGATATGATGTGTATTGTTGGTGGGGTCTCTGAGGTTAATGCAGTAGACGTGGACGCTGTTGTCTGTAGCTATACTGAGCCAAACTGATCCTGTTTTGGCTTGACTTATTAACCATGTCCTTGTAAAGTGGAACTATTCTAGATTTCTACAACTCCATCGTGGGGCCATCATATCCCTATCCACCACCACATTCTTCATACTTATGCCAAACCACATCTTCTCATAAAAGTATTCAGTAGTCAAGGACTATCATCAAGTATTCATGGTTACAATAATACTTATAAAATATGTAATATTCATTCATGATTTAGACTATAATAATAATAAGTTATGGATTAAATACACAAATTGATTTTTATTTCTAGTCCATACTTTAGAGTAGGGGTGGCAAAGTGGGGCCTGCCGTGCGGGAAGGTCCGTGGCCCGCTGAAAAAAATGTGGAACGGGTTGCTTATTTCTACCCGCTGGCCCACTTAGGCTCGCCCCGCATAACCCACAGCTCGTGCGGGGCGGGTTGGTTTGCATAACTTTAAAATATATAAAACATGTAGTAATATTCATGATTTAAACTATAATAAGTTATGGATTAAGTACACAATAATAAGTTATGGATTAAGTACATGAAATTGATTTTTATTTCTAGTCCACACTTTGGAGTAGGGGTGACAAAGTGGGGCGGACCGTAGGGGAGGCCTGCGGCCTGCTGAAGAAAACGCGGGGCGAGTTGCTTATTTCAACCCGTTGGCCCGCTTAGGCCTGCCCCGCATAACTCGCAGTCCGTGCGGGCTAAGTGCGGGGCAGGACGGATTGATCTGCATAACTTTAAAATGTATAAAAAAAAATTTACACCCCTATATTTTCTTCATGTAGCCTTATATTTTACATTCCGAAATTTTTAATAACATCTTACTATGCATATTTCATGAAAATAATATTATGAGACCATTTATCTAATGCACCTAAATAAATAAAAAATCAATTTTTTATTAAAAATTATTATTTTTAATAAATATTTCTTATGCAGGCCAACCCTTGTGCGGGGCGGATTAAAAAAATCAGCCCGCGAATTCTCTGCAAAATGGGTCAACCCGACCCGCTTTTTGCAAGCCAAGTACGGGACAGGCCTATGCGGGACGGGCGAGCCTGCATTGCCACCCCTACTTTAGAGAAAATTATTGAAATTTATTTTTATCAGTACTATAATATAATATCTATGTTAATGATGAGTGAACATAAAATATTTTAACATCTTAATCCTTCAAATCCGTTTGATAGTTAAAAAGCTGGCAATAATAATTCTAATAATTTTGTTATTGTACAATAATGTCCAAAATTTAGACTACGAAAATTAATTTCACGTATAAATACAGGACAAAAATATATTTAATTCTATTATTATCTATTTATTTTGCTTAATAAATATAATATACAAATTTCAATCCTTTTAATTTTTTATTTTTATTATTATCATCCTCTCATTCTATTGAATTAATGGCAGTCCACTTAATCATCCTTATTCAAGATCTTGTTCAAAAAGATAGAGTTTAATACCATTCCCATCGTTGATAATGATTTCTTTACCAATCATCATATAAAATGAGCTTAAGGTCTGCTTTATAACTAAATAAGATCAATAATTAAGGTGAGTTGATGTATCATCATTGTTTTAGTATACTTTTTAGTTCTCCATGACTATGACAGCATTTTCTATTAAATGTATTCTGTTTTAGTTGTTTCATACACGAAACTCTGATTTCGAAAATAACAACAATAATTGAAAGGAATACCATCTTTTATAAGTTACAAAGAGCTATGGGTAAGATAAATATTTGCGTATTTTTTTAAAGTAACCAAGCGATAAATATATATTTAATCAAATATTAAGTTGATATTATTATTGATTTTTTTTCTTTATAGCATATTGTTTACGAAAGCTAGAACAATAAAAGTAAATTACCTCTAAGCAAAATATCACTTGTCTATAATTTAAAACAAGCATTCTAATAATAATCTTTTTGAATTAAAATGAAGCTAAATTACAATAATTAAGTAACTTGAAATTGTTCACTATTTATAATATACTACCTTTAAATATAAAATACCACATACAAAATTGATAATTTGTTGAAAATTCAATCAAAAGTAATGATTTAACTCAACATGAATTAATAAAGCAAATAGAAAACATTTTAATTTATATTTTTTTTATAGAGAAGCTAAAAACACTTATATTATTAAATTAAAAACGAGGAAAGAAAACTGTGACACTTGTTCCACTGTTTTGTAGACGTGTGGAGGGTTTGAGCCAAGAAATCGGGTACGCAGTCTTATTGGACTGGACTGGGCACAGGGAGAAGATCCAATCCAATTCCAAATCCAATACGAGAGTGAATTCAATTTACAAATTAGGTTCCTATTTGGTTTCAGATTCTCATTCATTGATCTGTGTTGCGTGGTTGTGCAGTAGTTGTGAGAAGATGGGGAAACAAATTGTACCGGTGAAATCGGTGATCTACGCTCTGTCCCCTTTCCAGCAGAAGATAATGCCGGGTCTCTGGAAGGACTTGCCCACCAAGATTCATCACAAGGTCTCTGAGAATTGGATCAGCGCCACCCTCTTGCTCGGTCCCCTCGTCGGCACCTACGCGTAAGTCTCTCTCCCTCTCTTTCTCTCTCTGTGTGTTAGGGTTTCCCCCTTTTGTCTCATGATTATGTATTATATGTTTATCGTTGTGAATTCAATCGAGTGATGATGAACAGTTAAGCGTTTTGTTGTTGGTTTTGGACCGGAATTACTCGGTCCCCTCGTCGGCACCTGCACGTAACTTTCTCTTTCTATCTCTCTTTGTTAGGGTTTCCTCTTTATATGTTTTACGCGATGATTATGTATTATTTGTTTATCGTTGTGAGTTCAGTCGAATGACGATGAGCAGTTAAACATTTTGTTGTTGGTTTTGGATCTGAATTGGTCTCGAACCTTGCTGGAAGAAGGCGCTGTGTTCTGATTTGTCAGGGAACAGGAAACGAATCTGTTTCAATAAATCCTGAATTAGTAGGTGACGTGCGTAAAGAAGTTTGGCAAATCTGTTTTGGCATGTTTGATTTTGTATCTGAGCATGTCCTTGTGTTTGTGTGTGTGTCAATAAGAGTAAGCGTGTGATGCGATCTTCTGCTGAATTGGTCTTGTATTAGCATATTTTGTTATAATTAATTTGTCTGCATTTTTTTCCTCCATATTTTTGTCGGTGTTGTTTGGATATTAGTGGCTTTAGTTGTTGCAGACACCGTATTTGAAGCTTTAGTCAATTTTTTAACCACATCGTAGGGTTGGTGGTATTGAAATTGGAAGGAGAGGAATAGGATAAACACATAACCTAAAATTTTTCCCACTAATATTTAATTAACCTCAATGTACAATCTAATCATGATGGTTACTTGTATTAGTCATGAATATAAGATAAGTAAAACTAGAAGACATAGCCAAAACATCCACAAAACACAATCAAGACTCTGGATGCTTTCCGGAGGGTTAAAGATTGTAATTGTCTAGTATTTCTGGGCCTTTGTCCGTACATGTTAGTTGGTAAAAGTAAAAACTCAGTGGGTGCTTCAACAGAGTCAAAATATAGCCACACCCTCATCTCAGTGTAACATCCAGCCACCCTCATCTCAATGTAACATCCAGCCACCCTCATCTCAATGTAACATCCAGCCACCCTCATCTCTATGTAACATCCAGCCAGCCACCCACTAGTCGGTGACTTGGATGCAGGGCAGAGAGCCTTGATGGAGCCCTATTCACTACCAGCAACTTGGTCTGATTTTTCTTCTTTGGAAACTCCATTTGGCCAAGCATCGTTTTACACATTAGTCATGTAAACTCTGGTATGTGGATTTGAAGAGACAATTATTAACTTGAACACACAAATAATATCTTGCCTGGATCACCAGCTAAGTCCTTGACAGGACCTCATGGCAAATGTGGTATGGGAGTAGAGATAGCCCCAAGATTTTCCTAAGACCAGGCACTCATAATACTCCTTCTGGTCCTTGATACAAGACATCATTTAGAAGATATTGATGGTCCTTTCTATAAGGCATTTTATGATTTCTAGGAAGCATTGAATATACTCTCTCTCTCTCTCTCTCTCTATTTTGCCGATATTTATTAAGTGGTGCATAGTGCTTTCCAACTGAAATGTATTTACATCACTCACAACAAGTCAGTAACCAACCAACTTATTTTAATTGTTTGCTCAGCCAGCCCTGCCACTTAAATGGCAGCGTGTCTAGATCATGGTAGTTGAATCGAGATACAAGTAGTGTATTGGAGAGCTGATCTTCTGAATTGTGAATCGTTTCGTGTCGTGAATTGTAAGATTCATAAATATTAAAAGATTTAACGTATAATTAAATATATAAGCTATGTAAACATGCAAATATGCAATTATCATAGTCATTCATATTTCATCGTCTTCCTCTCCAACATCTACATCACTCAAATCATCTTCATCTTCTATTAAAAGTTCTTCTTCAATGTCTTCCTCATCTCCTATGGTTTTTCCATTTTTATTGGTCTTTGTATTTAAATTTCTAGGACCTATATTAGCAAAAGAAAAACAAATAAATTTGAATTAGTTATAGTTTGCTGAACTTTCAAGTTCTAAGTAGTAGAAGTTCTAAATAAAAATAATTACTTCTTCCTTTTTTTTTTACTTGGAGCTCCCTCTTCAACATCAAAACACTCATGTAATATCTGCCTCTCTTTTTGTTTTTCTCATTTTGAAAAATCCAAGATAACAGAAAAAATCCCCCAGGACAGCAGAAAAAACCGAAGAGAAAAAAATCACTCTTTGTATTTTGCTCCACTCTCTTTTTTGCTCTTTGCGCTCCTACTTTCTGCTTCACTCTCTGTTTTCTACTCTCTTCACCGCAGGTCCAGTCATGCGCCTCCGACAACCACCACGCGTCCAGTCGTGCGCCTCCCACGTTCACGAGGCTGATGGTTGTCGCTGCTGGAGGAGAGGGGATGAGGTTCATGTAGCATAGGAGAAGAGATTTGCTTTTAAAATTAGGGTTTTTAAATCCCAATTTATTACACGTTACGAAATGATTCAGCGATTCGTCTTACAATTTGCACGATACAGTTGCGATATGGGAGCAAAAACGGTTATTCAATTGATTCGTATCGTGGGAAGCATGAACCATATCGTTTCGTGCGATTTCGTAAATCGCACAATACTTACTACCATGGTCTAGATTTATGAAAATTCCCCCATTTGAGTGATTTATAAGCTTTATTGACGTTGGTCTAATTTTAATCTGAGTCGGTGTGGAATAATTGAATTGAAGCTCCCACAGGAAAGTGCAATATTATGCAATGTTGAGGAGGATTGTAATCTTAACAACCCTGGTGCTATATGTTACTATTAGCAAAGCTGTTGTGCTGTTTTTTGTACATCACCTATAACCTATGAAAAAAACTGAGAAAGAAAAAAAAAAATTCTGGGTGGGTGGAATGAATAGGTTCATTCCAATTCATCCTATTTTAAAATTAATGTATGTCTTTTTATTCACTGCATTATATTCCCTTCCCTCAATTTGATGTTGCTCTCAGCATCCGTTCTGCAGTATCTATCTATTAAAAGTTCAACGAATGATGAGTAAACAAAATTTAACTAGATTTTTCATTTGGTATTGAACTGGAAATAGCCACCAATTCTATGGAGAGGTGGATTTGAAGCTGAGAAAATTGAAGCTGGATTAGTTTATTTATAATATAGAAAATTACTGTTTAGTAACTTCTCTAATAAGTGTTTAGTGAATGTTTTTCAAACAATTGCGGAAAGTTAGTGTAATGTAATAGTGGTGACAAATAATGTTTTTAAACAATTAAGGAATGTTAATGTATGGCTAGAATAAGCAAGCAATGTATGTGTGTAATTTGACAAAATTCAAAGAGTAGTGTTAGTATAACTTACTCATATATAATATATCCTGTCATGAATCTCTAACTGCATTTCATGTTGATAACTTCAACATCTTGAGTGATTCACTTCTCCATTAGCTAAGTAGCTTTGATTGACCATCAATATCTCTGATGCTGGTATGTCTAATATGGTTTTGGATTGATGCAGGTATGTTCAGAACTACCTGGAACACGAGAAGCTGTCTCACAGGTATTGAGTTTTGCAAGAGCTGATTGGATAAGCTTCAAGTTTGTCGCCTTGCTCTTGTTTAGGCTCCTAATAATGTGACACAAACTTGCTCTTACCCTTTGGTTTTGATATGTCTCGAGTTTTGAGCCTAACTTTCAGTGTTTATTGATGGTATATTTCATTTTCCTATTCTATATTACTTCATACTTTAAAAGACAATTTACGTGTTTTGTCAATAATTCCAGAATTAGTTTGTTGTAATGGACGAGTTACTTATATATTTTTTTTTAATTCAAACAATCATGCTTAAATACTCGCTAATTTTTTATGCGTATTATGAGCTGCTTGTCTGGTATCAGCATGGGCCTTTTTAACTTAATATTTTGCTAGAAAATAGTCATAAATCAATGATAAAAAATTGTAGTTTTCTAACTCTGCATCATTAAAATGTGATAGCTGGTTCCTTACAATGCGTGACAATTACAATTCGTTTTGTAATTTCTCTAATTTCTAATTTATTGAGTGGGTCTACTTTAAACGATGCAAATCTGAATTGGGCAGTTGTTAGCATTTCATTTTGGGGACTAATGGATATTTATATTATTAAGTGGGGTCTTGAACTAGTTGGTTCTACTACTATTTGCCCGATCTTATTAGTGCAAAATATGAGATTGTGTTCAACAATAGAGTTGAAAGAGATTGAGAAAAATATCTCATCAATAAACATGACATCAGCACTTATACAGACAGTTAGAGAATTTCTTTACTTAGAAAAAAAAAACACTTAACCCGTTAACCATGTAGACATCCTAATTTAAGTTTATTTTAATTGATTTTCTTACTTTATCACTTTTACAAATGGATATTTAAACCTTAATTTTGTTCCAGTTATCTCTAAATTTTCTTGTTTTTGGTATATATACACTTAGAATTTTAGTTTTATCTTAATACTTAAAACTTATCCAACTTTTATAGATGAAATTGTCTCATTAATTTTAAATTAAATTAAATTCGAAATTCTTGAATCAAAATTTGAATTTGGATATTGTTGATACTTCTAATTTAGGATGTGTAGATTCTAAATCTTATTCTTTAAATTATCAAAATAATTTTTAAGAGATAGCACTATCATATAATTAAAAAATTAAATCAAAGTAAAAGATTTTTTCATATACAACTAAGTACTATTCTCAACTAAAAAATATTTGTACAAATCAAATAGATTCTCAATTAAAAACGATCGACGTTTGTTATAAAGGATTTAACTCTAATGTATTAGAAAATATATTTATAAAAAGATTGATAAGTTTTAAGGATTAATTAAAATAAAATTCGAATCTATTTATGAAAACAAGTTTAAAGATCGATTGGGATAAAAGTTAAAGCTAAAAATTTGTAAATGAAATTAAATTTGAGGATTAGTTAAAGTAAAACTAAAAGTTAAGGTCTATAGTTGTAAACAGAGTAAATTTTAACGAGATTAACTACTCTTCTTTCATATATTTTTTTTCAGCCAAAGAAATTTCAATCCGAAGGAAAAGGGAATTTGTCTATTTTAAGATGAAGGAATGTACTTAAATAATGTTATTATTATTGATTGAAAATTTGATGATTAATATTGTAATATATTCCAAAAACACATGAGTGACATTTTACCTTATTATAATCTTAGGACGTAAATTTTTAAACAAAAATAGTAGATTTTTATTGTTGGACGAAAAAAATAAACGAAAATATAAGAAACGAAAACCTAAACAAGATGTTGAGAGATTGAGGAACAAGCGTGGAATGGGAGTGAAAGTTGTGCATGTTTCTTTTCCTTTTCATTTACCATCATCCATCAATAAAAGTTATGTTTTATATTAGGACTAAAATTATAATATTAATATACAATAAAATGTGTAGACAATTAAACGAGATGACAAAATAAGATAACATTTACATCAATCGATGAATAGAAAAGTTAAACAATTAAAACTCAACTAAAAAAATATATAAAAAAATTAGTACTCAATAATATAGATCAAGAAAATTTAACAAGGACTCAATTAAAAATATCCAAATTTATCAAAGATTTCAAACTTAATTAAGTCTTTTTAAAATATTTTTTTAAAATTATTTATTTTTATTAAAAAATAGATGCTCTTTTCTACATCACCACCGTATTGGAATCATAATCATATCTTAACTAAAAATGAGAGGATAAAAACTAAAATATATTTTAAAAACTAAAAGTTCATTGATGTTTTTGAAATTGTTGAAACTTACAACTAAAAATCACTCTAAAAAAAAGCTTTAGTTGATAATTATTAATCCATATAATTTTCTAAAACGTACATTGTTATTTTAGAATTAAAAATAAATAAATTTAAGAAACAGAGAAGAAACAAAATGATGAATCTTCTTACCTAAAATTGAAAAGGACAAGTGGTAGGAGGTTTAAGTAATTTGTGCAAGGTTCTTCCTAGAGTTCCTTGTTGCTATCGTTGTAAACTAAAACCCTCAATTTTAAAAAGGGCATAAGACATTAAGTTCTTTAGGCTTATTGAAATTAAACTTCTTGAAATAAAGGGGAATAGATTGTTATTTTTATTTTTGAAACTACACTAGCCTCCACAGATACGTAGAGTAGTAACAGTTTAAATCTTTCAAGAAATTACTTCAATTCTGTTCTTCAAAAGGAGAAAAGTGTCGTCAATTTAATGATAGAATGATAAATTTGATGTCAATTTCTATGATTAAGGGTTTAAATTGATGTAACCTATGATTTGAAACAAAAAATCTAGTCAACTAAAAAAATGATTTTTAAGCGATAATCAATTACTCTTCATTTCGTCATCCGTTGTTAGGTTCAACTGCAACTTAAAAAAAGTTCAAATTATAAGTCAAACCTTCCAATTTTAATAGTTTACTGCAACCACAATTGCAAGACACCTTGCAGTGCCAACATGGGGCATGCAGCATTCAGCATTCAGCATTCAGCATGCTTGTTCCCGAGTGTCATTGTTAATTGGTCAAATGCCAAGTTTCTCCACTTTGACAAGCAAGAACTTGTATGAACCGCACCAAGAAGCAAGAAGGTTGGTTCTACAAGGGGTGTGTGATAATGTTAAAGTTACTTTTCTAACCAAAATCTAAAAAGCTGTAATCAAGTGTTCAATTTAACAGCAGAAACCTTGTTTATTATATGCCATTATGAGTTGTGTATAAATATTATTGGACATTGGTCCCTGATTGACCACTAGCACTAGTAGTACTAGCTCTGATTGAATGGATGAGAATTCGAGTTCTAGGCCACTACTTGGGAACCATAACCATGATGGGAACTCTTTTAATTCCCTTAGAACAACTTTCTTGTCCAAGCTTCCTGATAAGGTCCGTTTTTGCCTAGACTCTGAGTCTTCCTTTGAGTTAGATCATCATTTCTCCAACACCACTCAGTTAACTCAAGGTATCTCTCTGGGAATATTGGACTTATTAGATAAATATGATCTCATATAATATTTTAGATTTTTACTTGTAACTATTTTTTCAGTTGTAACTGCTCTATCAATTATAATTGTTATGGTTGATGGCTTAGTGTTTTAAGCATACATTGAAAACAACATTTTGGTAGATTCAATGTTGTGGTGATTCTCAATTGGATTATGGAATGTACTTTTTATATCATGTTCGTAAAATTAATCATATCAACAATTGCAAGAAAGCTGTATTTTCATCCAATAATTACTGCTTTGTTGAATTATGTGTTCTGAAAGAGAAAATCATAAATGTTTTGTTTACTTGATTGAAGAAATTTAATTTCAGGCTGCTTGATTGCTTTACTGTCATAGAGCCATGATCTGTGTCGAAAGCATAAAGTTTTCTTTTCTTTTGAAGTGATACATTTCTTTATTTATAGGAGAGAAAGAATATTATGAAAGACAATTTGCTACTCTGAAGTCATTTGAAGAAGTTGACTCCATAGTAACATTGGACTGCACTGATGTAGAAGACATTGAAAAACAAGCTCAACATGAACGAGCAATGAAGATTTCTAATTATGCAAATGCGGCTTTATTGGCATTGAAGGTGATATATTAATAAGATGTATCTGTTCATTTATTCATGAAACTTCGAGTAGTTGTTCTGAATAGATAAGGCGTGCTGTTAATTTCTTTTGAAGCAGCCACTAATTAGTTCAGGTTCCATTAGTTATAAACCTATCTATCATCTGTTAATAAGCAGTTTCTGACAATTGATTACTTGAACTTGATTTAGTATAAGTTCTTTTAATGTTTGTTGTTTTATGTGACATAGTTGTCTCTACTGTCTGCTAAATAGCTTTATTCATACACACATCCAGATTTATGTGACTATAAGGAGTGGTTCAATAGCTGTTGCAGCATCAACATTGGATTCTCTGCTTGACTTCATGGCTGGTGGCATACTTTGGTTCACACACCTTGCAATGAAGAATATAAATATGTATAAATATCCAATTGGAAAGTTGAGGGTGCAACCAGTTGGAATAGTTATCTTTGCAGCAATCATGGCGACTCTTGGTGAGTTGAATTGATTTGACCAATTCCTTGCTTCCAAACGGTTCATTTATAAATGTTTATGTAATGTCATTATCTAAAATATTTCCTTCTCCATGCATGTTCATGCAACAAAGTTGTTTGTGTTTCAATCATTTAATGTTTTCATCAACATTTCATTTTCTCTTTTTCTTTTGATGAGGATGCCGGATGCAGATTACAAATGATGACCTCATGCAAAACTTTCTCATCTTGCAACTTCTAAATTCAATTTTGATAAACAAAGTACCACAAGATTAATTAAAATACTGACAAAGACACATTCCATGCCTCATTTTTCTGAGCTATTGCTGATATGCATGGAATCTGGCTAGTTGAAAGTTCTATTGTTGTTAGTAAACTTAAAGGTCATACTGGAATCTGAGAACATCAACCTAATTTTGTAAGATATCCTAGAAAATATAGTAATGTTTCCAGATTATATTAGAGAGCTTGCACATGTCCAGGCACAGATTCATTTGGACACAGGAAATAGAAAATTACATGTAATCCATTTCGCTACAGGCTTTCAGGTACTAATCACAGCTGTAGAACAACTGATAGAAAACAGTCCTCCTGAGAAGATGTCTAATGATCAACTAGTATGGTTGTACTCCGTTATGATATTTGCAACATTGGTGAAGCTTGCACTCTGGCTTTATTGTAGAAGCTCAGGAAACAAAATTGTCCGTGCCTATGCAGATGTATGTGCCCTTCTCTTTTGATAACAAACTGCTCAATGAATAATGAATGAAATCAAGAGGTTGTTAACATCTTACAAATGCCAACTTGCAGGATCACCACTTTGATGTTGTAACAAATGTGATTGGATTAGTTGCAGCTGTTCTTGGTGATAAATTTTACTGGTGGATTGACCCGGTTGGTGCTATTCTACTTTCAATTTACACTATTACAAATTGGTCTGGCACTGTGATGGAAAATGCAGGTAAAACTTAGACGTAGTTCTTGAAGTATTTTTGCTTTGGTGTTGTTCCTTAACCAGAACTGAGTTTTGTTTCAATAACTTGTGCTATCTATAATAAAAACTTCTATTAAAGAATTGAGATTGAAATTTTGTTAGAGATCACTGAAGGAACTGCAACAAAATTGTCCTTTTTGTTAATATATAGAAAAGTAAACATGAATGGTTATATGCAACATTATTTAGTGGAGGTTTTCATTTTGTTAAATTTGCAGTTTCACTAGTGGGACAATCTGCATCTCCTGAAGTTCTGCAGAAGCTGACATATCTTGTCCTAATGCACTCTCATATTAGACGCATTGACACTGTCCGCGCCTACACATTTGGTGCTCTATATTTTGTGGAGGTATATATACATATAAAGTTAAACTCCAGCAGTATTAAATATTACACTGTTATCTTAATGCTAACATTGTTATGAGTGGATTTGGATTTGATTTCCTTAAAGTCTTAAATCTGAGTTTGTGTAAGAAAATATATGACTTGAATGAAAGATTATTAAAAATGATCAATTACATTTTGTAGTCATTAACAAAATTTAACTTTAAGATTAGAACCTTAATTTAACTTTGTAATGATAGATTACATATACAAGACTAACCTTAATTCCCCATCACTTCCTCTTAGTAATATTAATTTCAGGCAAATTGTTTCTGTTCACTTTTCATACTCCATGAGAAATACATTGCAGACCTTTTCAGGGCAATGTTTCTCCCTTTTTCTTTATTACAGCAAAATCAGATCAGTTCCATTTCAACAATATTGTGAATACAGACATCATAAGAAAAGAAAAATCCTGAGGGCCATGGTTCTCATTTCTTCTAGTTTCTTCTATGTATATAACACAAGGGGGGTGTGCAGAGTAGAAGCTAAGGCATAGAATTTAGTATCATCAAAAGGGTTTCTCTTCAAAGTTCTGAAAGAAGGGGACAGAGAAAAGATGTTATAATCTTTGTTCTATTGGTTTCAGGTTGACATTGAACTGCCGGAGGATTTACCCTTAAAAGAAGCACATGCCATTGGAGAGAGCCTTCAGATAAAGCTAGAGAAACTTCCAGAAGTTGAGAGGGCATTTGTTCATCTAGACTTCGAATGTGATCACAAACCAGAACACTCGGTTCTTAGCAAACTTCCGGACACCCAGCCTTAAGTACATTTGAAGACCATGAACAAAACAAGTGTAAACTTTTCAAGTTTAACTTTCATTTATGATATGAAAACAAGGAATAAAAGATCAACATACACTTGTATGTTTCTATGAAAATCTCCAATTATATCTCACATGACAGTAAAACAAGACAAACATATTGTTGACACATTATTATCTATATCTATATATATAATCAATAAAACAAAGACATTAGTCCTTCAAAAGTCTAAGCTTCTTGAACTTCTATCATTAAGTAATGTAAGTAATTTAACACATTATTACCCATTCTTGTAAACTGTGTTTAGTAAGACAAAAAAAACTATTAACTTATTTGAGTAAGTTATAAATTAATTTGACCAACACAACAATATTTAGTAAGTACCAAAGTAGCTTATTTTAGGAGCTACTAGCTTAGAAGCTCCAAGTTTCTTCAACAAGCTTGTAGCTTATCTCTATGAATAAGTAGAAGTAACTTATAACTTTGTAACTTATGAATTAAAAACTATTTATCAATAGAAACTAATTTAGATATTAATAATTTTTTTAGTCTTTCAAATAATATTTAATTTAGTCAATATAGTAACTAATTATTTTTTATCTTTAAAATTGATTTTTATTTAATAATTTTTTAGATAACAATGAAAGAAGATATTGAGACTAGAATTCACCTATTCCATTCTTCTGCACTCTCTTGACCATATATATTTATTCAGTGTTAATAAAGGTTCAAAGATCCTTCTCCATCAATTTTTTGAATTTTGAAATTCTAAAGATTCTATTTCATTTGATTCCTCAACTCATCATAATAAAATTGCATTAAGCTCAAAACTAGATTCAACTAATAATTTCAAATCTAATTCTAGAACTAAAAAAATTAGATGATTTGATTCAAACTAGATTTAAGATTTGTTTTCCAACTTCAAACTAAATTAATAGATGAGTGATCATTGACAATGAATAAAATATATAATATATATAAATCAGAAGTAATACAAAAGGATTGGTAGATTACATTAAATCCCGTTCCAAAGGAGGTTTAGCCTAAATGGGTGGTCCGAT
Organism: Phaseolus vulgaris; assembly: GCF_000499845.2. Lineage (NCBI taxonomy): Eukaryota > Viridiplantae > Streptophyta > Magnoliopsida > Fabales > Fabaceae > Phaseolus > Phaseolus vulgaris. Next base: position 59,271,498 of record NC_023752.2, read on the forward strand.
AAGTTCTAGATGACTCTGATATAACATCAGGAAATGAACTTTAAGTCTAATTTAATTTTATAAAATCGACTTATAATGTGAAGTTTACATCTACTTATATACTATATTTTTATCTATAGTCGATGTGCGATTTCCAACACCTCATCCTCTATTTTCCCTCCTCTTCTCTACCTTCCAACCATTTATATGCTGGAAAATTAATAACCTTTATCTTAATCAGATTCGTTTATTTCAGGCAAACTTGTATTTGAGATGCTGAAGAACTTATTTTCGTTCTAACAAAACTACATTTGCTTGATCAATGAGGTTGAGAGTGAGGTTGTGGCTGTTTCCCCTCCAGTTTCACTCAAGCAAATTAAATAGCTTGATCGAATTTTACCCTGGAAAACTATTTTTTTCTCCATTGACAAACTTCTTTGACTTCTTTTTCTTCATTTTGTAACTTGTTCCTCATTTATGATATTAACTTCTACATACAAGTATATACAAAAATTAGTCTAAACCAAAAAAAAATATAACAAAAATGTACAATGATTGGTTTACTAAGTGTCCAATGAAGATCCTATTTTAAGTAAAAATCTTACTAATCAGTTAGTCAATAATAGAGTAGGTCACCAACTCTAATCCGGTATTATCTATTTTAAAAAAATGTATCGATGAAATTGACATTAAATTCTTCTAAAGAAATTATACGTAAAAATAAATATTATAGTCAGTTTAATTGTGCTACTTGTTTAGTGTGTATTTTTATAGTCATATAGAGGTTAACATTGATTAAATCGATTTTAACTTATATTACAAAATAGAATAGAGATAAACAAAAGAGAACAGATAAACAAAAGAGAACAGATGAACAAAAGAGTAAACTGAAGACAAAGGATATGAGAATGAATATCTTTTCTTTCTTGTTATTCAAATCAAAACAAATGGTCTGAATATATACAAGTAGTACACTCATTCTAGGTTTAACCGAGGAAAATAATCAATAATTAAATCCTAGAATCATAACACACAAGACAAAATAAAAATTATTCACCCCTATAAAGACAAACAACTGATCATTAGAAAAGACACCAAATTATTCTCCTTTATAAAGAGAAATAACTGATAATCAGAAAAAGACACCCAATTAATATTAGGATCCTTGTATAACTATAGTATCCGTATCCTTTAATAACTTAATAACTTAGAAATTTTTATGGTTGAAAGAAACTATAGAAGAGTTGAATATTATACAAAATGTGTCAATTCATATATTTAGTTGATTATGATGAATTAAATATAATGAGGTTATACTGTAATTTCCATGATTTTGAATCAAGATTGAGTTATAATGATCTAACTTTAAAATATGACTATTTTATAAATATACAAAATATATTATAGTAAGATGTCTCTATAAAGATTAGATGATCAATTAGTTAATATATGTAAATTGTTATCATCTAAACTCTTAAAATAAAAGTTGCTCTCAATACTATAATAAAATTATTAAATAAAACTAATTTTAAAAACAAACAATAGTTGATCATTATATTTTGACTAAATTAGATATTATTTTAGAAACTAAAATAATTATTCATATTTGAAGTAGTTTTTAAATTTTGTAAACTAATTTTTAAATTGATACCTAATTAGCTACCAATATTTTAACTATCAACTATTTTAGATTGATATTTAAAAACTTAGTAGGTAATTAGATATCTGTTAATCTATTAGATACAAATTTAAAAAAAAAACTAGTTTATAAATTTAGAAATTACTTTATTAATTTTTTTTAATTTATAAAATAATATCTAATCAATAGTAAAAGTATTATAATGATTTTCTATTTTTCGAAGAATTCTAAATATAGAATGATTTATATTCCTTAAGTAAATTGTATTATACATGTTTTTATATGTATATAATCTTTTATAGTTTAATTTATTTATTTCTCTCAATCTTTTTCTATGGTTAAGAAAACTCATCATAATTTATTAACACTAAGTAGTTTAAACAATTATAAACATAAAATTTTAATGCAAAATTACACAATTCTTTATTTATCATGTTTTATGAGTCAATGAGATTATTCTATGCTGTACTTGAAATCTAAGTATCACATACTTTTATATTTGAAGGATGAGTTTTGTCCTCCGAGTACTCTTGTCTGATTCTAACACAATTATATTTTCATGCCAGTATTTTATTTTATATTTTAAGAAATGATTACATCTTTTAAAATATTTATATTTTTATTGTTGTATTTCATTTTATACTATATAGTTATTGATAATTTAAAAAAAGAGTAAAGTTTTAACTGGAACTAAAGTAGAAAAGTTCAATAAAAAAATAAAATAAAACTTTTTGCTGTTGTAAACCCTTTATTATTATTATTATAAACAAATGCACACGTCTGTGTTATTTTTTGTAATAATAAGAGAATATAATTAAAAATTTAATAATTATAATAATAATTATTAAAATAAAATAATTGTTATTAAATTGTGTTAATTACATAAAATAATTATAAAAATAAATGTTATAAAATATTTAAAAAAACATTTATAATTTTTCATAATAATATATCTGCTCATTTAGAATTAATTTAATATTTATAAGAATATAAAAATATATAAAATTTACCTTGAAAAAATAATTTTCTTTATATGTAATTATAAATAAATAATGATAATAATATTAATTTATTATTATTATTATTAAAGTCTACATCGGGCGGTAAATTTGAAAATCAAATTTTCATCTATAGACTTTCTTCCTCCCCGAACAAGTGTTGTTTACTGCAGCAGTCGCTCTTCCATTTCTCTTCGTTTCGGTACCAATCACTTTCTTTTTATTTTTTATTTTTTTTATTAAGTTTCTTTTGCATTTAGGGTTCTATGTTTTGTCTGCAAAAGTTCGCTGTAGTGTATTTCACAATCCCCCACTATATAAAAAACAATCTCTTACAATTTGTGCTGGACCATTTTAGTGACCATTGTGTTACAGAGTTATTTTAGACTTCTTTTAAAGAATCAACTGAAAAAACTGAAAAAAGCTTTCAACTTGTCCTTTTTATAACCTGTCATTGATAAAGAGTTGTGTTTGTTTTTTCTCGTAATGGATAATAGTAGGTGAGTTGTTGGGTGACATGGCATTTGATGTTGTGTTGTCTTTTGTGCATCAGTAGATGGCAAAGAGTCGCACAAGCAACACTTATGAAGAGGCTAGAAAACAAAGACTTGAAGAGAACAAGAAGAGGTTTGAGGTAATCAATCATTTTGTTGCAGATGGTATAGTGTTAGTGGACATTCTTTTTGCTTTGTTTGTAACTTTGTCAGCATATATAAGCTTGTGTAAAGATAGATTTTCATGTTGGTTGAGTTGAAATATGCATAACTTGGTTTGGTACTGATTTTATGTTTTGAATTTTGATGATTGTTCAATTTACTTGGTTTTACCTTTTTCTCTCAAGGATTTGGGAATTTCAAGGATTTCAAAAAATTTGAATGAGATCACAAGTTCTGCAAAGAAGAGACAGGTAAAGTTGTATTTTATTTGGTTTCTCTCCTCAAAGAACCTGGATTTCATTTGATTCATTTTTTTGTGTCCTGTGCCTGGGCAGCATCATGTTCCTAAACCGAAACCTAAGAATACAAATGGTGAAGTGGAACCCAGGCGATCTTCACGTGTGCGAAACCCAGTTGCTTCGTACCAGGAAGATGTAAGTAATATTCTCTTTCAATCTACCATAATGCAGGATCAAACAAAAAACATGTGAGTCAAGAAAAAGAATAAAGAATCAATTTGGGTTGAACAATGGATTATCTTAAGCTAGTACCGCTGGTTATAATAACTTTTGACAAAATTCACCCACACACCTATAGTTGGTAGTTGATAATGGGAATACAGAAGCACACCACAAAAAAAATGGTGGTAGACTCATGATTGTGTGGTTTAAGAGCATCTGCCTGTGTTTATGGAAATATGCCAACAAAATATTCACCATCTCAATAAAATTACAATTTTTGTGAAAACTTGAAAATCTCATGCTCTCTAGTTGACTCTCAATGCTTGGAGATTGGATTGGATAGGTGGAATTCTTCAACTCCTAACAATTTCTTTTTACAGTGGTGGCGTGATTTATTTTCAGAAATATAAATTACTCTCTACTTTTCCAAGACCTTTATTTAAATTTGGCTCCTCATTCTTTCATAGGTGAATGTATATTTTGTCTAAGAGTCCAATATAACTTTCAAGAGCATAGTAATTAACCGATTAAGAAGTACCCAACAATTCCCCTAATCTTTTTTATTCGTTAATCCCATTTATATATATTTATTGATGATTAGGTATGGTAATGAATGAGCATCCATATTTGTCTCTTTGGTGTTATGTGGCTTAAAAGAATTGATTTTTGTCACTCTGTTTCTGAGATGTTGGGTCTAGCAGAAATGTGTAGATGACAGTGTGTATATGCTTTCTATCACAGGTGAGCATACACCTTCCAGCTTTGCGGAAGAGGTCAAGATCAAATTCTTCGACATGGGGAAGGTGGTTTACTTACCTAATGACTTTTCTATATTGCTCATCAAATATTAATGTCACAGTTATGGGATTCTTAGTTACATTGCGAGGCCTTTAGATGAAATCAAAGAAGCTACAGAAGAGGAAAGACTCTGTGCTCTGGAGGCCGCGGAGGCACTCCAAATCAATATGAACTCTTCAAATCCCTCATTTATCAAGTCAATGGTTCGGTCTCACGTTTATAGCTGCTTTTGGTTGGTAGGTTGTAGTTCAAAAAATCTTTCCTTATGTTATGGCCTGCACTTAACCTGCTGCTAGTTCTTTTTGATCATATTGTTAATAAAGGTAACACAAGTTAACTTTCTTACTATATTATTTTATCTTTATTCTGCTAGGGCCTTCCTTCTAAATTTTGTGAGGAACAACTTCCAAAAACTGTATTTGACATGGTTTTAGAAGATGAAAATGGCTCAGAATACGTGGCTGTTTACATTGGCAAGAGAAGTGGACTTAGCGGTGGCTGGAGAGCATTTGCATTGGATCATAAACTGGATGATGGAGATGCCCTTGTTTTTGAATTGGTTGAAGCTTCCAGATTTAAGGTAATTTATGTTAGCACTCTTGTAATTCTATTCTAAAGCCCCAAAATTATTATGCATGCTCTACCATCATTACTTCAAGAATATCTGAGGGTTTTCTGGGGTAAACATGAAAGAAACTGGTATTGTAATTTGTTTTAGCACTCTTAATTCTATTTTAAAGCCCTAAAATTGTTATGCCTGCTCTATTATCATTACTTCAAGAATAACTGAGGGTTTTCCGAGGTAAACATGAAAGAAACCTGGTATTTTACTAAGTTACAAAATTTTGAGGGTCTTGCATCACTAATGCCCAAAGGCCCAATTTCTCTCACAAAGGACAAGACACCCCTCTCTTTCTATCTTTCCTCTTATTTATAGGCAATATATCTTATTTCTCTAATAATCCCTGCCCCAACTAACTAACTATAATAGCAATTTGACAATCAACTACTATCTAATAATAATTGGGAAGCACCAAATTCCTACCATAGCACTGTCATTGTCGGTGACTCACTCTACGACAACACTTCACTTTGTAACACTAATACAATTTAGTGAATTTTTTCGAGAAAATAGAGATTAAAATTGGAGGAAAATGAACATTAAAATTCATAAATGAGAATTCCTACTTATAGGCTCACCACAAATTCAAAATCCCTAAAATGTCTAATCCCTAATTAGATATTGAAATTTAAATTAACTAACTGAAACAAATTATAAGAGATAAATTTGCAACAATAACAAAAACAGTATCTAAAATTTATTTAAAATTCAAAATTCTAGGCAAAATCTCATAACTCTATTCTTTGTCATCTTTGTTCCATGTTTATGAATGATAAAACAATAATTTTTTCTGAACACTCCATATATTTCTTAGCATTTATGCTACACTAAGAAGATTTTGATCCAGTTTTGGAGCATAAAGAGTATTATTATCATACCTTTCTTGATTGATATAGAAATTATTCATTTTCCTTTGGCTTGCACAATTTTGCCATTCACCCAACTTGACTTTTTGGTTGAATGGGTAATTCAATGGAGGGAAAGACATTTGGTCATGTGATTGGTGTAGCTACTGTCAAGTGTTTTAGTCCATGTGAATCTTGTGATGCAATAATAAGTACTCATCATCATTGTTTTATTTTTCAATCAATTTTGCTTGTTTCTTTTCTTAGTGTTTTTTTTAATCTTCTCTAGCATAGCTGGTTCTTTGACAATGAGAACAAGACTGTAACTTTCCTTTTCGCAGAAGAATCTCAGGCATTGAAACCATGATTTTTTCAACAATCTTTTACCCTATAAATGATGCCTCACCAAGAAAAGAATTCAGATAAACAGGGGAGGGGCTCTAGGGTTGAGAAAAAGAAAATGGGAAAGGGATATACAATAAGGTGCAAGTTATTTTTATTTGTGTATATTTCATACCACTTTTTAATGAAATGGTGCATTGCATATTGCATGTTTCATAGCTTTATCACAATTCAGAGCTTAACCTTTAATAATTTAGAGGTTTTGTCACATTCAACTTTTGATTTTCCTAACACTTAATGTGATATCTTTTTGGTAAGTTGAATGAGTAGTTGAATTTGGTATATTGGACAATTGGAGTATTAGATGTTTTTTTTACACCTTTCATACTTTCATCAAAATTCAAAAGTTCACTATTGATCACTTAGAGATTTTGTATCTAGTGATAAATCTTAAATACTAATAATTGTTTTTCTTAACATTTCACGAGACATTATTTCACTTCCCAACTGCCAGTGATTACTCCATCGAACTCATCATCTCACTTTCTATTTTCCTATTTGTAGAACTTTGGATTTGAACCACTCACAAAGACATGCTTTATGCCGTTCCATCAATCATTTCTATTGATTGAGAAATGAGTGTATATGCTTCCAAAAACTTGCTTTAATTCCACTCCAAATTTCTTGAGGAGTTTGGTCTTTTACATTCATTTTTGGAGACTCGTTAGACTGGTAAAACACATGCAAATAGCCCAGACTCAACTCCTGATATCTTTATTAATGAGCCTATCCACATCGGCTTTGTTATTAGATGTCTGAAATCAGCTCTTGGATTTTAATTTATGAACATCCCAAGTATATGACATGAACTGAAATGTGTCACAATAAATAATGTGCCAAACATGCTATTGTTGCAGATTTATATTGTTAGAGCATTTCCAAATTTAGTTGAAGAAAAGGGAAAGGACATTTTAGTTGAAGAAGGAAATATGCATACAACCAAAGTACCGAAAGCTAAATGTAATCTTGAGTCAGAATCCAAGACTAAAAAGCTAAGGCAGGCAGCTGCATATGAAACTAATGAATCAGAGAGTTCTCAGGAGCATATTGACAAAGAAGTCAAACCACAGGGTCTAAATTCAACTAAGCAAACTAAAATCTATAAGAAAAAAACACCGAAGAAATCTATACTTTCGGCTACTGCAGATTCAAAAGGAAAAGTGCAAATGAAAACTCAGAATCCAAAGGTGTCTCTGGAGCTTTCAAACAAGACAAGGAAGTCAAAGGCTATCAATGCAATTGATGACTCAGTCGAGTTAGAGAAAAAAAGTTTTGCTCGTGATGCTGATAGGAAGTTAGAAAAGGTTGAACTAGTAGAAGAAGCAAGCAAATGTGTGATACAGAAAACTAGAAAAAAAACAGCTCCCAAGTTTTTCAGAAAGAAAGCATAATTTTGGAGCTAATGACTAGTAAAGAATTGTTATAAAGGCAGTATGTATGGAGTATATTATGATAACTTCTATTGTATGTTTGTCTTTTTCCCGTTAAGGATACGTTAGATTGCAATCTTGACACTTTCATCTATAAATGCTGCAAGTTGATGGGCTTTATAATAACTGTTTTACTGTTTTTTGTACTCAAGGATTTATCAAAATGTTTCTCCAAATATTTATGAATAAAGCAAATATTTCACGCTTAACCCTGAGTCCTAACACGACATTCACATAAAAGTTGCTAATTTTCATTAATTACACAACTCTTGTACAAAAACTACAAATGAGCTACAACTGGAACATGCAATCGGGATCAACTCCTTGAGCTTTCAAGAGCAAAGAACAGGTGCCAAACAGAATTTGTTGTTTGGATCAAGATTCAAGAAGCCCTTGCATCAAACAAGACGAGGAGTGAGTTTCACTTGAAATCACAGTATTTGGGAGACATTTATGGCCATAGATCTTTGTATTTTTTTTGTATACAAATTAATTATATGTTGTACCTATGCTACACACATTCTTGTTAATTATTGGATGAAATTTTGAGAGGAGACGATACGAATAATTTGAAAACCTAATGAATTAAAATGCTAACCATTCCAATTGAGGAGACTAAAACCGAACAAACATTAAAAGCTTTGAGACCAAAGTGCTAGATGAATACTTCTATTTGAAAGAAAAGGCTGACTGAGCTGATTGTCCCACATCAGTTGTGTCTAGAAAGAGCAACCTCTAGCATGCAATTGAAAGAGTTGCAACAAGAAAAATGAAAACAGCAAGAGTAAGAATCAGAGCAACAGAACTAGTTCCAAAGCCTTGTCATGAATAAAACACTTCATAAAATTTCACTCAAAAGTGGTAATTGAAGGCACAGTAATTGTGGCTAAAAATAAGACATGAGATTATCAGAAGTTACCTATAATTGGAGAATATTATGGACAATCCTCAATGATCTGTCCAACATGATCTTTTAACTTAAATCCATGTTGAATCTCTTTGAAGTTTGGCAAACTAGTGAGTGTTATATTTCTCAGATTCTGTAGCAGAACTTGTTCTCTTTCTTTGTGGGTCCCCACTTTACCATCACTATCAGCTCCACATTCAAATGAAAAAACCTTCTCTATTTGAGAGCATTCTTGTATTTTCAAAGTTAATAGACTAGGAAAATGGCCAGCCCTTGTATTCCATATTTATATACATTCTAAATAAAGTTTATTACAATTTATTGGAGCATTATTCAATTTCCTATTATGGGTGTTTATGAAATTTATAGGTAATTTTTTATTTATTTTCAGATTAATGGTGGAATTATTATCATTTTTCAACTATGGTTTTTCTGTATTTATATATTATCAATAAAAATATAAGTGTGTGAACAATTTTTAGCCTTGAAATATTTAAGTTCTTACACAAAACTAAGCATATCATTCATCAAAAGGATATAGTGACAATTGAAGAAAATACAAGTGGTTGATGTGGTACTGACTCTACCTGTATTTCAGCCATTACACAACGTAAAAAAGATAAACTGATGGGTGTACAACATCAATGTATAACTTACAAACCAGTTCACTGTCAATTAACCTTAACATAGGTAATATAGAAAAACATTAACAAAATATGACTGATATAGTACATGTGGTGGTTTCATTGTTCAAGATAGCTGATCTTTTTCAAGTTTTTATCTAGGCCTAATGGTAGGCATCTTTCCACTGACAAGGTCACTACCAGACACATCTTCTGAAACAAAAGGAGTCCTGGTAGCAGATGATGAAGGTTGTGAACTGAATATTCTTCCAGAACCACTTGTCCCATGTTCTGCTTCCACGGTGTTGGTCTCGGGTAACATTGAACAGATGTTTTCAAGCTCTCTAGCCACTTCTGCTATTTTAGGTCGCTCATCTGGTGCATCTTTGCAACACTTTAAGGCCAACGTCAAAAACTTCTCCACATATTCTGAAGGATAAGAGCCAATACGTTTATCAATAACTGAAAACAATCCACCAGATTCGTATGCCATACTAACCTGAAAAAAGAATTTAAAAATTTGTCAAGAATTGTTATCTCTCTCTCTCTCTATGGAAATCATCAAGGAACTATTATGACAAGTGATACAAATCATTTGTACCTTGCTGATGTTAGATTATTAAATAACTATCAGCATTTACACCATCTAAATTAGAATGTAATGTACAATATATTCTGTTGACTAGCTGGTGATAGGATCTAATTTAGTCATGATAATTTGTAATTTAATTTCTAAACAACACCTAATTATTCCTTCATTACTGGATTGATCGATTGTAACCAAATCATAAATTACAGATTGAGGTGTAGGCCATGAATACAATTTATCTCAATAATTATCTCTTCAAACATGGAAAATCAGTTGGACCAACCTTTGATTAATAGGATAATAGTTGAACATGACAGCTACAAACATTGTTCAGAAAGTAAATATATGAGTGAGAATAATGATGGGAAGGCATCATTGTTTGATCTCACTCACCAAATATGTTAAGCAAAGAAATAACCCTCCTTTTTCTATAACAGTTCTGGGTAAGATTAGATTACGAATGCAACTTGTTGAAACCGAAAAGACAAACAAAAAAACCTAATTCCATAAAGCTAAAATGTAATAGGACCACTTTTTATTGACATGACAAGTGTTTAGGAAAAACTTAAAACTCATGTATTGTATGAAGGTAAACTGTAATATGACTGTTGCAACAAAAAAATTGTTTCATTCAAAATGTATCTGAAAAATATAGAAATATAATCTTGAAAAGAAACCAAACCATACATGTCTGATAATATTTTCGCCATGAAAGATTGGTGGCCTCCCAGTCACAAGTTCTAGAAATACAACACCAAGACTATAAACATCACTCTTGTCAGTCAATTTGTGAGTTAAGAAGTACTCTGGATCAATATAACCCTGCATGATTAAAACAGTGAACGAACAACAGAGCTTAAATTATTTGAACACATAAACTCAACCTAACTTTCATATAAAAATATTTGTAATTATTTCGTTGCTTTCTCTATTTTGTGTTCAGAACTCCAAAAAGTCAATTTTATTTTGAAACTCTCTCAAGAAGTACAGGGCATATTATGAACTACAGGGCATATTATAAACCAAACGAAAATGAAAATCACTAGGGACGGTTCAAAACCACCAGAAAGTGATAGTATTGTAAGATATGATGGAAGAACAAAATTCAAAAGCATTTTAAAATTTGGGGGTAAAATGTGCACAAAAAGTAATGAAATTCTCAAGAAATTGATACTTTGGAGGTAAAAGATGTAATTAAACAAAAGAATAATAAACTTATAATGTTTCATATTTTTTCATATTACAATTAAGGACGGATAGAGGTAACACTCACAATCTTCAAAGAAAACAAACAGAGAGATATTTATGGAATCTGTGGTTATTGAAAGTATTGAACACATGGAGGAAAATGATTGTTTCCTTGTAGTAGACAGACACATATTTCTAAATATAAAAGGTTAGGTGAGAAGGGAGGATCATGTGTACTAATGCATTGTATTAAGAAGTGAATTTTGAGTTATGTCCTAATCTCTAATTGATGTGAGATTTCTAACATTCCCCTGACGCCGAGACCCTTTAACTCGTGTGAAACTATATATTATGGATAATCCGATAGCAGGTGGCTTGATAAGACTAATAAACTCTTGCTAAGATAGGTTCTAAATGACTCTAATATCATATTAAGAAGTGAACTTTAAGCCTAACTTAAGCTTATAAAACCGATTTATAAGGTAAGGTTTGCACTCACTTATATACTATTAAATGTCGATGTGGGATCTCTAACACATTGTTCTATATTTCTTTTTAAAAAATGTAGAATGGTGTTTCATATTTCCTAATTTTATCCTGAATATGAACATGCTCAATTCAGCAAAAAACTAAACCCATTCAAGAAAACCTTACCGGGGTTCCCATTACCACAGTAGATACATGACCAGGCACGTTTCCTTGTGTATCTGGGACTGGGGCAAGTCGTGAAAGTCCAAAGTCAGCAACTTTTGCAGTGAACTTGGAGTCCAATAATATATTGGTGGCCTTGACATCTCGGTGGAATATTGGAGGATCTACTTCCGTGTGTAGATACACAAGACCTTTAGCTGACCCTAGAGCAATCTTCAACCTCATGGAAAAAGTAAGAGGTTTTTCTGAATAAACTGTCATAAAACATTAGGTGCATAGTTCAGAGAGACAACAAGAAAGACGTGCTTTTTCTATAAAGAAAAAAACCAGAAGTCTCTTTGTGCTACAAAATGGGAATAGAAAAAGCAAGGGAAACTTGTACAGGTAAAACAACACTGTTTCATGAGAGCCAATGATAAGATGTAATTGATTTTATATGAAGTTGTCAGAAAATGCAACAAATTAGATATGAAGATACAAGATTTACCAGAAAGGTGATCCTTTAGGGTTCCATTTGGCATGTATTCATAAACCAAAATCTACAAGTCCAAAGTCATAAATCAGATGGATAAAATAAACCAGCCACAGAATGAACTGACATTTAAGGGATAGTTATTCTATGCATTTACAGCCTTTTTATAATGAAATATTTTCAGAAAGTTGTAATCCATATCCCCTTTTTTGTACAATCCATATCCATATCCATGTGCAACCAACACGAGACCGCAAGGTAATTGAAGTTATGGAAATTAGAACTTTCAAAAATAAATCAAGAATCAAAGATTACTAAAACTTTTATTATGACAAGTTCTGTTAGAGTTTACATTTCTGAACTTTAAACTAAAAGTTACCTGTTCACCCTCTTCATCACAGTATCCAATCAGAGACACAAGGTTGCGGTGATGTAGCCTTGATAGCAACTCTATTTCTGTAAGAAACTCCTTCTCACCTTGCAGGGAACCCTCCTGTGCACGTTTTATGGCAACAACAGTGCCATCAGGAAGAACACCTTTAAAAACCCTCCCATACCCCCCTTGTCCAATTCGAGCAGAGACACTAAAATTGTTTGTAGCGGCTTGCATTTCTTCGTAATAAAATGATCTTATACCTTCAATTTTTATTGAGACCCTAGATGCTGTGAAACAAATAGAAGTCTATGTTTAATATGTATCTTGATCACCTCATTCATGACAAGTTAACAACAAAGTAGAAATGGTCAACATTTCTAAATTCATAGTAATAGTTTTCATTCCAAACTTTAAGTACGAAACTGGAAGATAGTAAATTTAGCTTAACTAAGATGATTTTAAAGTTTCATGACAAAAGAATTAGCAAAAAGTAAATTTACCCGAAAGTGTAAGCTAAATCTGTAGTGTTCATGGATGATATCTGAAAAGGAGTTCAAATTGTCTTTTACATTTGACAGCATAACTAACATGTATGGGTGGGTAGAGCAGTGAAGCGTTGTTTGCATGTTCTTAGCATTAACTGGGCCCAGGTTCATAGCTCATAACAAGTAAAAAAAAATACAGGTATTATTATCTAACTTCATCAATTATCACAAAAGTTGCACTAAGCTCTTCCATCTTGTTCATCAATTAAATAGTGCAGTCCAAGTAAGAGAAGGACCAAAAAAAGAAGTGGAATGTCAAGTATAAATGTAACATTACTTTGGAATACTATAGAGGTTCAATTAGTGAATCAGTTGTATGAACATTATCTAGTCCTATCCACATTCATTCTTTCTGCAAGAACGTCCATTATAGTTCTAAATGGATTACCTATTCTTAATGTCAGGAACACTCCCAAAAGGATAATATTGTGAATGATGATAAATATAATTAAATTTGGAATATGGTTCATTCAAAATAAAATTACGAGCAGTAACATCTAGACTTCTGATTGTAACAGAGCAGAGCACTGAAGAGTAGTCAAAGAGAAGAATAATCATAGACTAAGTTATTCATATTAAGGTACTCGCCTTTTGTCCGTTTGGAAGGTGTATCTCTCAAACGTAATCTCAATACGAGAATGGTTGCAGAAAAAGTAACCACAAAGGCAATTGCACCTAAGACTATTCCAGCCAGTGCTCCTTTGCTGATCCCTGAACTCGGAGAGGTAACAGTCACTGTGACAATATAAGAAGTATGAGAACAACCGTAAAACAATTCAAAAATATGACTGTTTTTTCTATAGATTGTCAGATTTCATCTTAAAATCAATTGGTATTAAGAGGCATACTATTAAGCTGCATATTCAATGATGAGTTATAGGGGCATTGGATTTCCAATATTAACTGGCTTTGTTTAAAATCTTGACAGCAACACATAATATAACCATGAACAAGGCATTGCATCTCAGTTGTCCAACGTTTACTTATCACAGCACTGTACTTTTGTTTAATTGTCATGGTATCTCGAATGAATTAAACTGAGAAAATGCATAAAAAACTTAAATTGAGGAGTAATTAAATTGAGAAAATGTATTCTGTGACTTACCATCTCTGTAAGGATCCAGGAGAATGAAGTCTAGAAGCTCAAAAGGTCCGAACAAGTCATTAGTTGGAAGATCAAAGTCTAAGAACAAGTTCCTGAGGCGAAGAACCTCACTTGTATTGAAAACATGAGAGCTGTTATCATCAACATACATAGGAAAAAGCTTCAAGTTCATTCCCAACCGAGGACCTTCTTCCCATTCAAATTTGTTAATATGGAACTGAATAATATGTATTTTAAGACCCCTTGACATCATGCTCTGAAATGCATTCATGTACGTGCGGAAATCTGAAAATCCTGGACTTTTTAATCGATAATTAACAACCAACGGGGCAGCACAGAAACAGTCCACTGTATATTCATAGGGAGGGGGGCATGCTTGGGTGGGACAGCTAACACTGAAGTTTCCATTGATGCTACTGTCACTTTCAGATCCACAGAACTGAGCTAAGGTGTTATTATTTGAGCACATAGGATTTCCCTCTAGCCTGAAAAATAGTATTTTTCAAAGTACAAGTTATTGAATTGCCAAAATGAATTTTAATCTTGAATTGTAAACATATTGAATTATACATTATGGTGCATTAGTACTCCTTCTTTTTCTTTCCATTTAAAAATTGAAGCTAATAAATTTTCAATTTTATGGTAATTTGTAAAAAAGTAGTAAAAAAGATTAGTAAAAATCATATCCATGATACTGAATTCCCTGAATCACGTGTGCAGTATGATTTAAAGTGATTTGCAATTGGTCACATGATATGAACTGTTGACTTGTTAATTCATATTGATTAATGAAATTTGAATTTCGAATCATGTGATTCTAGCAACAATGTTTCCCAATAATAGTGTGATAAGTAAACCCTAAAAGACGGAATTTTGGTCAAATGCAATGTTCAGTAAGTTTTGACCTTTATCATAAGGATACTAACTATATTATTAATTTTAATTTTTAAGTTCAGAAGTCTCCACTACCCTAATGACATTAGTGTAACTGCAAAATAAGTTCAGAAGCAAACCAGAGAGTGACATTTGGAGGAAGATTTGTACTGCCTGATATGCTTGTAAATTGATTCCTTTGCATGTCCCTGAAAGATCATACACCCATGCTGAGAAGAACATCAAAATTCAGTAGTACCAATACTGAAGTTAAATACAAGCATAACAAAACACAAACGAGAATACAAGATGTGATTGACTGCACCAAATTTGTGAGTAAAAGAATGAATCTTCATTAATGAAGCCTTCCATTCTTGTAGCCAATCTAATTCCCTGTCCTACCCCAATGTGGGTACAATACCAAGAACTTAAACTACCCAAAGAATAGTAAATTCCTTGGCATCTTAAGTTAGAGAACTCTCCTAGCCTCAATACTGGCATACCAACATGACCATCTTCAACTTTCAACGACTCTTCCTATTTATAGGCAACATACCTTAACCCCACCAGTGCAGTCCCAGAAGAGCTTTGATTTCTTCTAGGTCAAACACAAATATCTCTCTAATTATTCTAGTGGATTAAGAATATCCCAACTGTTTGGGTCTTAACACACATGTACTATCAATTAATTCATCTCTCCAATCATCACCTTTTCTGAAATGAAAAGGAAAAAGGACACACATACGCATGCTCCCAAGTACAGGTACAACAACAAAGTTGCCCAATTATCATTTCATGTCTTACAAGTGAAGCATTTCTGATCCATTTAAAATCCTGTCTTGCCAAATGGTTGAAGGAACACTTCCGTTCAATGAATTGTTTGCAATTGACCTGTCAGAGAAAGACATGTGTTCATGATTCATTCATTTTGCAGAAATTATTATATAATTATTGAAATAAAAAACATGTATTGATTTGGAAAAGGTCAAAATATGATTTGTAACATAAGGGGATATAAACAGTTTATAACTTTTGGTTTATGGAATTTAATGCTGTTTGTTGTAGGAGAAGAAAGGATGAGGAAAAAGAAGAAGACAACTTACAGCTTTTGAAGACGTGGAAGACGAGAAAAGTAAGATGGAATAGTTCCAATAAGATCATTGTTTGACAAATCACTGCAGACAACTTCACAGGTCAAACAGTAATATTATATGAAATCATGATAATCATATTTTGAAGATTATCACATCAAACAGTGAACATAAGAGGAATATCCACATTGCAAATCCAAATAATTGGATGCGAGACCAGTAGATTTGTAAATTATTTAAGCAATAGAGGTTCTTACATGGTTGTGATATTGTCTGAAAGCTTATTAGTTGGAATTGATTCATTGAACTGATTGAAACTGAGGTCACTGAAATATACACAAACAACAGTCAGTAGAAACTGTTAGAGTCTAAGAAACAACATTGTCTTTTGAACAAGTACGTCAATATGCGAGGTGCAAACACTTGTCTTTAGAATCCTAAAAATCAATGCATAAACTGAGTTGAATGCAAATGAGATAACTTACAGATAAGTTAGGCGTGGTATCGTGCTCAAATCAGGAATTGGTCCTTGCAAGTTGCAGTTCCTAAGACTCCTGATAAAACCAAGTAACCAATAACAACATAGAATCAACCTTATTACATTTCTCCACATCAAACCAAATAATTCATTTCTGACGTGAAATTTTATTAAGTGATGCAAGCAGAAAACACAAAGGCTAGACAATGTTGTGTACGCCAAAGAAAGAAAATAGGGGAAATAAAACTTTCCTAAAACAATTTGGATTCAGATAAATGCAATAGTAGCAGAGCATAAATATGACTGATACTGTTAGGAAACAAAGAACAAAATATAGAGAGAAGAGAATAATGATATTATTTTTTGAACGAAAAAAGTTTCAGAACAATGGAGAAAAGTCTCTACTCCAAGTAAGGGTTTTCCCTTCTCAAAGGATTTCTCCTTTTACTCAGACTATCAAATTTCGCAGAATGATTCCCTGGAATATAATCTCCTCCCATTTATGACCAGAATCTAAATGACTGTATCCTCATTCACTCTCATATATCTTAAACAATTTCTCATTGAATGTTTCAAGATGAAGAAAACAAGATAAAAAAAGATCTTATTTGGTAGTTGATTAAAAAAACTACGTCTATGTGTATGGCACTAATTCCTTTTCGTTTTGGGTGTTCAACCAGTTAAATTCATTGCCAATTTTAAACTGCAATTCCTTTATACATGAGAACACAAAGATTCCCAGCACCTTGGGCACTTTGTAGTGTTAACATATAAACCAGGAATCAAAAAAAGAACTTACAGTTTTATCAATTTTGACATGTTTGCATAAGAATGTGGAATGCTATTTCCACCAAAGTTGTTGTTATCAAGTTGACTGCAAGAACAAGAAGATCCATGAAATACTTCAAATATAGTCATTAAGCATGGAATACTTATTAATTCAGTTCATATTTTAAAAGCAACAAAAATAAAAAAAATATAAAATTTTGCATGACATTAATGACAACTTTCTTGTATTAAATCTATTAATGTGGTACAAATTATGCTATATGGCACCATCAGCAAAGCATTCACTACTTATTTTACTATTTAACTCTAGAATTTCACTTTGTAATACTGATTTGTAATCAAAACAATAAATTGGATCACCTCACATTGTGAGAAAGTCTTCTGTTGTTAGGCAAACCATGTCTTTGAAGGTCATAACTAGAATTTCTTTAGTCTTAAGGACTAATGTGGTTCACTCCTAAAACTATTGCAGTGTGTACTATTCCATTTAATTACCTTTGATAAAGATGTTTGATCTAGACATGGATAATTCCATAAGGTGTTTTCTTGCTTGCTTACAAGATAGAAGGTATAAACTCTAAAATCTGGTGTAAGGAGGGAGAGGGCAAGACAAACTGACTCAAGCATATTGAACCTAGTCAATGCAATCATCTCCCCTGCCCTGCTCTGCAACTCACAAGAATTGAACATTAAAGAATTGCTACTTAGGAAAATTTTCCAATGTTTCTTCATTTTCTACCACGAGGTCAGTTTTTAAGTAGTACATATTATTGGTGATTTTAAGAATCTCTACGTACAACAATTCTCCTTGAGTTGAATCATAATTCAGAAAAATGACCAATGGCTAAATTGTTCATGGATGGCAAGGAGCAGCATAACATAAATTCATGGATATTCATATATTAGAAAGAAAATAATTAATTCCTATGGCACCTTACATTTGAAATAAGAGTATATATAATTTATGTAGCCTGACATGCTAACTAATAAGGTTATATAATCACATATAAGAAAAGACAAAGGAAAACAAACAAAAAAAACATCAGGTCCTTTATTATGAGATATAATAATGATCCTCTTATCATGCAACAGATAATAAATCATACAGAATCTTTAAGCTTGGCATCTCAGAGAGCTCAGAGGGAAGTTCTCCTGTCAATTTGTTGTTGTCAAGAAGACTGCAAGTCCAGAAATACATCTTGTCAACAATATATAGGCTTGACAGTGAACGATTAAATAAAACCAAGAAAAATATGTCGATAACTGCAATCATGTCACCAGTATCAAATAAATAACTTACAGGTGAAGAAGGCTTCCTAAGCTGGAAAGTTGTGGTGGTATTTTCCCACTAAGTGAATTATTGTTCATGTGACTGCTCCAGTAAGAAAAAACATTACTTTTATTTTATTTCTTGAGAAAGACAACAAAGGTAGAAGAGAAACGAAAAAATTCAAGTATCAAGTTTTTAAAGTGGAGTATCATTGTAGAGAACCTTACAAATGTACAGTGGTGTTCAGTTTTGCAAATGATAAAGGTATAGGTCCTGTGATATTGTTCTGATCTATTTGGAATCGAATCAGGAATGGAAGAAAGCCAAGCTCTTCTGGTAATTCACCTGTTAACTGATTTCCATTCAGGAGTCTGCAAAATAACAGGGCATTTATTTATGAAATAAATTAAAAAGAAATATCCTACAGAATCTAGTAATTTAACTTCAATTTATTAAGACAAAACTGTTTTGATTTGACTCAATGTCCAGTCTGTTTCATGCACTAATATGAGTAAAATGACTCAGAACTACTAAGCTGACAAAAACTACAAAGTTACTACATCATACGGGCCAAGAAGAAAAATTCATTTCCACTCACAAGAGTTTCAAAGGATTGATAAAGCCAATTTCCTTCGGTATGCTCCCAGTTATGTCATTCCACATAAAGTCCCTTCCAAGAATATAAAGTAAAAGAATTATTATTAGAAAAGAAATTGCAAGCTGCTACAGGATGGAATAATGGAAATATCCAAATGAATCAAAATATCATAATGTTGAAAAACTGTGGAATCTAGCAATTGCAAAATTGACAATGTTGATATGTAATTAGAAATATCAATGTAGCCTTACAACACTTCCAGATAAGATAAGCGGCCAATCTCTGGTGCCAAAGTTCCAGACAAGTTCATGTTCAGTAAATGCCTACAGGAAAATATAAAAGGTTCAGAAAACCAATAGGTCAATTTGCAAGAAAGAAAAGACTCTTCCAAAGCTTACTTATGCGTGCTGCATTAGGTGTAGTATTTACTATAAAAGTAAAAAAAGTTAATGAATAAGGCTAACATGTTAAACAAGATGATGCTTCAAATTTACAGTGAAAATATCATTCAGAATGGTGCATTTATAGCCCACAACTTTCATTATAGTTTTGAGTATACTAATTTCTCTAATCTAATCACCATTGATTAAAAAAAATCTGTGGGTGACTACAACTATTGTGGATCTGTTTGAACCTCCGAGCAAGAAAATAACAGTTATACATGTTAACATGGCTTATACAGAAGAATAAATTTAAAGTGGAGAATTAAAGTCTCATACAGTTCTCTAACATGTAGATAGCCATCGACTAACGTTGTATCCAAGCACATGACTCCTGTCCAGTTAGATGTACAAGGATCTCCACGATCCCAGTTGCTCAAATTTCCATTAGTATCAATCAAACTTCCCTTTATGGTTCTTAATGCGTCAACTGCAAGAAAATGCAAATGGAATCTTATATTTTCAATAAAAACATATGAAAACACATTACACATTATTCACTCCTACATATTAAACATCCTCACACATTATTATCTGTGGGGACAAAAGCTAAATAGTAGTTCAATATCTGAAGGGAGTGTCAGAACTTGGGGTGAGCTTCCAATAAAGATATATGAGTTTACACTAATCAGATTATGAGTATTTCCAGGAATGTTGGGTGAGATTGAAGGAGCACATGAAGAACTTCCCTCATGCCATTCCCAGTGTATTCTCTCTAAGTCCTTTTGTGGGGGTTTACATAACATCAAGGATCTTATAATATGAAGTATTGTGAATTATCACCTTATCAAACCTCTAATTAATCTAAGTAAAAAGAATTTGTTGCTATGCATAGTTGAAGGAAATAAATCTATGTAGTACACACATTGAAAATCTTACAGAAAGTCCATCATGAAAGAGATTATCTACCATATATAACTTCTAGAAATGCTGCTGAATCATTAAAAAGATTATAATAGAATACAAACTCTAATGGGGAAATTCATAAACAGAAAAAAAGAAGAAGAAGTATACCTTCAGTGGGATCAGTGATCAAAGCAGTAGCAAATAGAAAATAGCAGAAGAAACACAAGCACAACAGAACAGCTTCTTCACACTTACAACCCTTTGAAAGATACATCCCACTCAAACTGCCAAAATCTATTAAATATTTCTCCTGAACTCAGCAAAGTGTTTTTCTTGCCCTGGTAAGAACAAAACCAGTTAGAGACATTCATGAATCCCTTTTACTCTTCTAGTTCCTCAGTTTAAAAGCTCTGCAACTATTAAAAACTAGATTTTATTGATACCCTTTTAAAAAGTAACCGCATATATGTATGCATAATCTAAGTGCAAAATGTCATGCACATGCAGCAGCTATGAAACCATAATGGTTTGATGGTTTTACCTTAGGAGGGAAACAGATCATAAGCTCTTGCTGGAAGAACAAATGTTTGTATAAACTTGCAACAAATGTTAGGATTCATGAGAAGCAACATGTGGATTATAATATAAGAAGAGTGTATCAGCATTGAAAACTTCGTAGATAGTGTGGTAAAGGTAAACTTCTGACTTAGTCGCCAATGCAACGAGGAATTGTGAGTGTAGTTGTTGAAGAAGGCCATCACTTTCGTCACTCTGGCTTGCTCTTCAACATGATCCATGTATAAATAATCTTAAATCAACTCTATAAAATGGTTGACAAATACCTTTGTTCATTAAAGATCCCTTCGAATCAGCTCAGCTTCTTAATTGCGTATTTTAAGGAATTAGTATCTTACATTCGACACAGAGAGAGGCAACAGAAAAGGAGTCCATAATTGTTCCAAGATGATTTTTTTTTCTTATAAAAAAAACATCCAAAGATTATAGAATCATAAATATATATCGATCCTATTTGAATAAATTCCTATATAATCACTTACAGAGAAATAAAATTAGTTTAAAATCAGTTAATGTATAAAAAATGTTAAATATTTTTCTCGTCGGTGAAATTAGTTTTGGTTGTTAATCTAAACTGTAAGAAAACTATTAAAATTAATTTTTATCAGTAGTGTTGGTAACAAATGAATTTTTATGTATACCGTATTATAATATTATAACAACTATATCGTCAAAACGAAATATTTTAACATCCTAATTCATATTATTAATAATTTTTTTTTTTACTAAAAAAAGGAAATAATTCATTTCAATAATGATGAAAACCATCTAAAATTGCATCCATCAGTTTAAAGTTTGAATTAGAGATAAGAACCAATATCGCTTGAAAATAATTAACAAAAACAATGTTTAACCATTATAAAAAATCTCATTAATTTTTCTAAAATTTAAATTTTTTAGACACTGAAAAGATAGTTCTCTTACATTATCATGCATTATCGTTAGAAAATGTTCATTTCATTTTACCATTCATCCTTTAAATGGGAGATAGGGCGATGATAGTTATTGAACCAAATTCGACTAATTGGAGTTTTAGTTATTCTGTCTGGGCTTTTCAATAATTTTGTACGTGTAGTTTTGTTTAATATATTTCTTAACTATTATCCTTTTTTATATAATCGAATTCACACATTGATTACACACAATTAATATGAAAAAAAAGTCAGCATATACGAACCAAGTACAAAATGAAGTGCACACACAAAATCCAATGAATATATATTTCAAGTAATCTACTTCAAGTTGGCGAATATAAACTTCAATTAAATATCAAATTATCCACTTGATAATTATTATACTTTTGATTGAGACAAATCTACATTAAATATATATTCTATGTTTGACTAGATCCATCAAGTTATTAACTAGCTTCAAACTTCATTTAATTTTAAGTAGAAAAGTTCAATCTAACATTTTAAATGAACAAGAGGTTATGGGAAAAATTAGCTACGAAACTGGTCTCATAGTTGAAGAATAAAGTCTATTTCTTAATGAAATCACTTACAACTTCAATGTTCTTAATCAATTGAATTTGGGTAATTATTTTATGTGATCTTTACTAATATCAATCCCGAGAAATACTTGTATATATTTTTAGCACAAGGTGGTGTTATAAAGAGGAATTAGTTGAGAAGTTTGCATCACTTAGCCTCATCTTTATGAAAGAAAAAATAGATTTTATATTTTTCTTGAAAGCATTGCATGCATGGTAACGTTGCAAAAATCATATTCACAGTATACTTATAACTAGTTCAGTAAATATTATATTAGATATTTGATAGGTTTGCACTTTTCAACATTTATTTCAACCATCCCATACTTAATTTTATTATTTTTTATTTAATAATTTAATTTATATTTTAATTAAATAACTTAATTTAATATTTTATTATTAATTATTTAGAGTTGTTAAATGGTCTAATACAGAATTTGGGTTGAAAAAAAAAACTTTTTTCCCCATTATATTTCTTATAACACAACGGAAGAAACTGTGTCCACTCAAATAAAACTAGTAAGGTCTGATTACTTTGAAGAACAATTAGAAAAGAAAATATAAATATTTTTATTCCATCTTGTAAGCTCTAAATCAAATTTAGAGTATAAAAGTCCAATAAATTAAACTTCTTTCTCCCTTCCTTCAATTTACCAGTTCCAAGATTTTAATTTATCATGTAACTTAAATTCATTACCTTTTTTTTATCAGAAAAAATAAATAAAAAAAATGAAACATTTCAAAGGTGCTTCAATCCTTATACAACACATTAACCATATTATCATACCAAATCAAGATACATAAGCCCAACAAATACAATTACAACAACCCACCAAAGAGAACACATCCTCAATATATAACAAATACCTATATTAGAGGCATCACATTCTATTTCAAATGTCTTAGCAAAGTTAGGAAGGGCTAGAATGGGGGCTTTAGTTAATTTATCTTTCAAAGCTTGAAAAGCGTTTTCTTGCTCTTGTCCCCACTTAAAAACCACATCCTTCTTTACTATGGCATTTAAAGGTGCGACAATTGTACTAAAAGTCTTTCACAAACCGTCTATAAAAACTAGCAAGTCCATGAAAACTTCGTACTTCATTGACATTGGTGGGTGTAGGCAAATGTTGAATTGCTGCAACCTTTGTTTGATATACATGCACCCCTTTATGACTTACCACAAACCCTAGGAAGTTTATATGATCTAATGCAAAGAAACATTTAGCATGATTAGCATACAATTTTTCCTTCCTAAGAGTTTCTAATACTTGTCTAACATGTGACTCATGATCTTCTAAAGACAAGCTATGTAAAAGAATATCATCAAAGTAAACCACAACAAACTTGCCAATGAATGCTCTTAATACATGATGCATGAGTCGCATGAAGGTACTAGGAGCATTAGTCAAGCCAAAAGGCATGACCAACCACTCATATAAACCAAATTTGGTCTTAAAAGTGGTTTTCCATTCATCACCATGTTTAATTCGAATTTGATTGTAACCACTCTTAAGATCAATTTTGGAAAATATTTTAGACCCATGTAATTCATCCAACAAGTCATCTAACCTAGGAATGAGATGCCTATATTTGATGGTAATGTTATTTATAGCGCGACAATCCGTACACATCCTCCATGTCCCATCTTTTTTTGGGACAAGTATGACAGGCATAGCACATGGACTCATGCTATCTTGTACCCACCCCTTAGCTAATAAATCCTCAACTTGTTGTTGAATTTCTTTGGCCTCTTGGGGATTGGTCCTATATGCAGGGCGATTTGGTAAAGAAACCCCGGGCATGAAGTCTATTTGGTGTTCAATCCCTCTTAGAGGTGGTAAGCCTTTAGGAGGATCTTGAAACACATCTTCATATTCCTTTACCAAATTGTCCAAACATGTGGGACTATCCTTTAGGAAGTGTGACTTTCCTTCCTAGTTTGGCACCTCCTAACTCTTATCTACACTCCCCCTAACATCCCTTACTACTTACACACCTATTTATTACATTCGCACCCCTACTCTATAAAAGAAATAAGAAGATCCATCTTTTGATACTCTTGTCCCAAAGCTCTTTCCATGCTCCTAGTGATTCGTTGGGCTTGGGCCCCTTGTTGGGCTTGGGCTTCATGGGCTTGAGCATCCTCTACTTGGTTTCCATCAGGAGAGGATCCAAGAATTCGTTGCCTCTTCACAACTACTATCGTGGCACGTTCCATTGACTGGTCGTCGAAAACGGAGCAACTGCCGAAAGATTGGGGAAGACCGCGAAGATGAAGGAACGCAGCGAGAGTGAAGGACATGAACCTTCCCTAGACGTGCGACCACGATCCAGGATGTGGAAGGCAACGATGCACATCAACTTGGCATAGATCCAGTAACCGTTCCACTTCCGCGATGTACTCCAACGTCCCCGAAAAACGCTAGGGTTCTGCACACACTCTGTTTCCTTTTGTTTTTCACAGTCTCTGATTTGTTTAAGATACTCTATTTTTCGTTTATTATTTTGCAATACTTGATTCTGTTTTACAACAATCCCCCACATATTGCAAAAGATAAAACATAGAGATAAAGAAATAAAAGAATATTTTTGGTTCATCTAAGATGTAATGCATCAGATCTGGTATAGCAAGCTATATGAACTAGTCTTAGATTGATGAATGTAACACATAGTGTAATTGGTATAGCAAGCTATATGAACCAAGACACTTAGTATGTGTTAGAGGTTTATCAATCACAATACATCCCCACATTACTTGCTGTTATCGTTGTGTTGCGCTACTAGGCCATGTGTGTGCCCGGTATTCATTAGTGCTATAGAGATTTTGCCAAGATCTCATGCAAGCGGCCCCACTTGACACTTATATAGGTAATTTCATCAAGTGTATGCTGCAAATCATACACCACCCATAAGGGATATGAAAATCGTTAAAACTCTTTTACCTCTGAATTTTAACCACAAAGTTTATCCTCTCAATAATGCAGTAACTAGCACTTTCACACACACCATAGGAATGGACAAAAATGATTTTAAATCAATATCAATGCTAGCAGAACTAACAAGTGACTTGTTTTTACCCATATGAACCTTATTCATGGGATCTCCAATCACAAAGGTTGGGTTTCCATCACTTGTTTGTTTGCAAGTGGCTTAAGTCCCATTCCCCTCGATGTTTCTAAAATTATTTTTCTCCTTAAGGGTTTTGTCAGAGGATCTGCCAGATTCCGTTCTGACTTGACATAGTCAATAGCAATCGTTCCACGCTTTAACAGCTGTTTCACCAAATTATGTCTCAATTGTATATGTCTATTATTTCCATTGTAGTTTTTATTTTTAGCTATAGCTATTGCCGATTGACAATCACAATGCATTGATACAAATGGGGTTGGTTTTATTCCTAACGGAATGTTTGCTAAGAAGTTTTTCAACCACTCAGCTTCACTACCAGCCATTTCTAGAGCAACAAACTCAGATTCCATTGTTGATCTTGCAATAATAGTTTGCCTGGCTGATCTCCATGTAACTGCACCACCCCCAAGTGTAAATACATAACCACTAGTGGATTTTGTCTCATCCGAATCAGAGATCCAGTTAGCATCACTGTACCCTTCTAGCACAGCGGGAAATCCACTATATTTAATGGCATAATCCATTGTACCTCTCAAATATTTCATGACTCTCGCAAGTGCATCCCAGTGATCCTGACTAGGACATTGAGTGTATCTACTCAATCTACCTACTGCATAAGCAATATCTGGTCTAGAAAAACTCATTAAATGCAATAAGCTCCCAATTATATGGGCATACTGAGTTTGAGAGATAGATTCTCCTATGTTCTTCTTTAATTTAGAATTAGCATCATAAGGGGTACTCACTGACTTAAAGTCATAGTAACCAAACTTCTTAAGAAGTTTCTCAATGTATTTTTCTTGGGATAGTAATATACTATCTCCCTTCCTTATGATTTTAACTCCTATCATCACACTTGCTTCACCCATGTCTTTCATCTCAAACTTAGATCCAAGAAACAATTTTGTTTGAAAAACTATATCATTGCATGTACCAAAGATTAGCATGTCATCCACATACAAATATATAATGACATATTCACCATTTTCAGATCTAGAATACACACATTTATCAGCACCATTGGCAGAAAAACCTTCACAAAGTAAAACATTATCAAGTTTTTCATGCCATTGTTTTGGTGCTTGTTTCAAACCATACAAAGATTTTAAAAGTTTGCATACTTTTTCCTTTTGACCTGGAACTGCACATCCTTCAGGTTGAGTCATATAAATTATCCAACCAGTGTAATATGTCCTGCTCTGAGAAAAAAAAATGTTTTTAAAAATTTTATCTCTAGGATTACACATAACATTGATTGGATAGAGGAACCAATGTCATATGCCATTTCTAGATTAAAAAAAAATAAAAGTTTTAAAAAATGATATATAGCATTGGTTCCTCTATACAATCGGTGTTATATGTCATTCCCAGAGTTTAAAAAATTGAAAAAATTAACTCTGTGCACTACATATAACACCTATTGGATACATGAATCAGTGTTATATGTAATCTTAAGATTACAAAAAAGTTTTTAAAGTTTTAAAAATTACATATAACACTAGTTGGACTATGCAATCAGTGTTATATGTCATTTCAGAGTAAAAAAAAAAGTTTAAGTTAATAAAAAGATATATTACACCGGTTATTACTCATAAATGGTGTAACATATATTTTTACCTAATTTTTTGGTTCGCATCGTGTTATTCTAAGTTTTCTTGTTCAAGAGTTTATTTTGCTTATGCGAAAGTTGCTGCCACCGCCGCTGCCTTCACCTCTCCCTCCGCTGCTTCTCTCTTATTTCGTTCTCTTCGTCGTGAGAGCATCCATACCGAACAAGATTCATCTGTTCACGCTTCTCTGCTATTTCATTGTCACTCTTGTCGTTGCTCTTGTCTCCGCTGCCGCCACAACTTCGTTCACGTTCACGCTACAAGTTAGTTTTTTATTTTTAAATATTTTTATTTTAATTATTATTTGGTTTACAATTATTTATATAGATAATTAGTTTTATTGTATTGTATTTGGAATATAATGTATTATATTTTAAATTGGGTAATTGTTTTAGACGAAACGATTTGGTCTAAAACGACGACTTTACCTCAACCGTCGTTTTAGAGTAATTTAATTTCGAAAATGCCACCGCATTTTGAATGACAACATTTGATCGTAAAAGCACCGTGAATTGTCATAAATAGGCCTTTTTGCACTAGTGATCTATTTTGAACTTTATATTAATTTTCGACGCTCGAAAGAGACTAAGTATAAGAAAAAAATTAATACTTTAAAACTAAATTGATTATTTATTTTCCTCTTTTTATAAATGAAATTGACAATGTAAGTGCGACTTTTAGATTTTGAATGCATGAGATAAATCCACTTAAAGTGAGAGTGCAATTGTCCATGATGGTGAGAACATAACGATGGTCATGTATGGAAACCTTTTAGCAGAGACAACATATGTCCATATATATAGTAAATTAAAGGAATGAGATTAATGTGAATGACGAAAAGCATATGACAATTTATTTTGTCTAGCATAGTAGCAAGTATTGCATGTAAATTCTTTATTGCTGTGTAAGAAAGGATAACAAGATTACGTGAGTTGTAAACATTTAAGGGAATGATCATAAGAAAGTGCCACAAATATGCGGGAATGATATTACATTTAGGGTGTATAACATTAAAATGAATTGAATGATGTTTTATTGTGGTTGTGTTTAACATGGTAAAGTTCATCCTTTATATCAATTGTACCAGTCCTTACTCGAGTCTTTGTATCCTATAATACATGAAGTGGAGGAGAAAATTAGTTTTCAGTGGGTAGTGAAAACAAGTTTTGAAATAGAAACTAGGTTCAATGCGAAGGAGGGAATCCTTGTAAATTTGTGCAATACTCAAATAAGTAGCACACTCATTGACCATATAACAATTTAATTTGGTGATAAGAGAGTCGAAGTTAAAAAGGAAGACGAGACATGAACAAATTGTGTTTCATGTATCATACATTCATGGTGTGATCAATCCTAATGCAATGAGTGCACATTTATCTACAAGTTCACTGTAAGTGTTTTGTTCTCTCTTTCATTTGAAGGACAATCATATTTTCTATGACATACAGTACTTTATATATGACTAGTTCATCTGCATAAGTTACAAAGGGGAAGATGAATTCAAGACGTTAATCATGTTTCCTTTGAGTTATAAGTCATAAAGTTGTTACCCAACAATTTTCGTTCTTGTTACACAAATAAATAACACTATAAAAAAATCATTAAATAAAAATCAATTTTAGATATAAAAAATAATTAGTTGTAATAGTAACTAAATTAAATACCATTTTAGAGACTAAAAAAAATATTGATTTCTAAATTAGTTTTTATTATTGATAAATAGTTTTTAGAATATAAATAATTGGTGGTTAAAACCTTTGTAACTAATTAGATACCAATTTAAAAATTATTTATCAACAATAAAAACTAATTTAAAAATCAATAATTCTTTTAATTTTTAAAATCTTCTCTAATTTAGTTACTATAGTAACTAATTATTTTTGGTATCTAAAATTAATTTTCTAGTGTAAGAGTATATCTTCAAAATTGAAAACATGGGATCCATGAGTAAAATGTGGGATTTCACATTGGTATACTTCTCATTCAAATTGTATCAAAATTTCATGGTTTATAAAAATTCTAACTTAATCAACTAAAACCCTCACTATGAAACCTTAAAATAATAAAAGAAAAATTAAAAATAGAAAACATAGAAAGTGTTTATAATAGAGGAGAACTTACTCCAAATCAAATTTGATCCATTAGAAAAGTTCAAAATGAAGTCACTTAATTCCTAATAGATAATATCTAATTAGAAAAAAGATAATACGTGACTTCAAAAAATT
Organism: Phaseolus vulgaris; assembly: GCF_000499845.2. Lineage (NCBI taxonomy): Eukaryota > Viridiplantae > Streptophyta > Magnoliopsida > Fabales > Fabaceae > Phaseolus > Phaseolus vulgaris. The sequence goes on from NC_023752.2 coordinate 59,301,201, forward strand.
AAAAACTATACAGAGAATTTAGAGAAAAAGAGTTTAATGAAAGAATGAGTTTTAAAAAATGAATAAATAGTTAAAAATTTAATTTATATTCTTAAACATAAGTTAAATTTTAACATTTATTATTTTAAAATTATCCCTTCTAGAATACTTACAAGACCTGCCATGAATATATAGAATATACTTATGGTTTTTAATATTTCATTTAATGTTATATTATAAGAATTATATCACATTTAAATTTTTGGTTAAAAATAATTTCATACTATGATACACTAAAAACATCTGTTCGTTAATTAAAATCTATTAAAACTTTTTTTCATCTAAAAATATTCTTTTTTTTTCTCAAAAGTATTAACTAAATCATTACTATTGAAAATACTATCTATATTTTCAAGAAAAATAAAAATTAGTAATTTTTTAGGGACATAAAAAATACATTAAGTTTTAAATCTAAATTAATTTTGTTTTAATTATTAGCATCAATATTCTATAAATCGTTAATTTCAAATTAAATCTTTTTTATGATACTTGTAAACAATATTTAATGATTATATTATTATCTTCAAGTCATATCACATATTATTTTTATACTAATTTAATTGTTGAAAGAATATAATGAAGTTATTTTAATTAATATAATTACATAATTATATATAAAGCATAGTTGTCTTGTATATTTGAAAGATACGATTTTTTTTTTAAATAAAGACAAGTAATTATAAAGAAATATAAAAATAATATGTGTCATTATATATATACATATTTTCATGTATGTTTTACTTTTTTTAATAGCTAAAATACACATGATAATTTTTCCAATCATTTTGTAGCTTTCATGTGTAAACTATATTCTTTAAAAATTAAGGCACATGTTAATCAATTTAAAAATGAATTTATATTTTTTTATAAATATTTAATGTATTGTAGAAATATCACATATAAAACAAAGAATCCTTGGGCACATTGAAACATCTATTGAAGGCATGTGTGACACCTTTTTCATTTACTATTTTTTTTAATTGTATGATCTCTTGTTAGAATACATGACATAATCATTTTGTAGCTAATTAAAGAGTGACGAATTTATTCATGTTTAGGAAACTATATTAATTCAACTGGAGGACTTATTTCTTTCTATCGCAACAAAGATTGCAGAATATGCAAAATTTCCAATTTTAGATCATTTGCAATACTTATGTTGTTTCCACAACTTTGCTTCGAATCTTTCAAATGTCAAAGAACAACTAGAATTGACTCAAAAGAGTGTGAATGAGCGAATTAGAGAAGCCACTAATAGGACTGAAAAAGTTGAACCAACTGTTGAGAAGTGGCTAAAAGATGTTGAGAAAGTCTTAAATGAAGTACAACTACTGGAAGAAAGAATATTGAATGTAAACTGAATCTATTTGAGAAGGCAATGTCAATATTCTCTTGCAAAAGAAATAGCAAGAAAAACAACTAAAATGATTCAGCTCCATCTTTATAGCATTATGTTCAAATCTACAAAAACACCATACAACAAACTTCTAGAAGCATTATAGAATAAAAGTGTTTCCATGATTGGATTAGTTGGATTAGGAGGCTCGGGGAAAACTACTTTGGCGAAAAAAGTGGGTAAAAAGGCTGAAGAGATGAAACTCTTTGAGAAGGTTGTTATGGCAACGGTGTCTCAACCACAAATATCATAAGTATCCAAGATCAGATTTTTGACCAATTGAGTTTCAAGTTAAATGAAGCATCAGTTATAGGTAGAGCACAAAGACTATCAGAGAGATTAAGGAAAGGTACAACTCTTTTAATCTTGGATGATGTATGGGAAAAGCTAAACTTTGAAGCTTTAGGTATTCCATTTGATGAAAGCTGCAAGACTTGTTGCGTACTCCTAACAACTCGAAGTAGGGAAATATGCAATTTTATGCAATGCCAAAGTATAATTGAACTTGATCTCTTAATTGACGATGAAGCATGGATTTTGTTCAAAAAATATGCATATATAACTAATGTCTCCTCAGAAGCTTTGAAAGAAGGTGTGGCAAGAAAAATTATTAATGAATGTAAGGGATTGCCCATTGCAATTGTGACGGTCGCAAGCACGCTAAAGGGGAAAACTATTGAAGATTTTGAGTTATCATTGTCAAGGCTAGAAAATTCCAAGCCACTAGATGTTCCAAAAGGCTTAATAAGTGCACTTATGTTTGTCTTGAATTATGTTACAATAATTTGACAAACCAATTGGCTCAATCTTTATTGTTGTGTTCTATGTTTCCAGAGGATTATGAAATAGATTTGGAAGATTTATTTCGATTTGGAAGAGGATTTTGCACAGTTGGGACGTTTGGAACAATGGAGAATGCAAGGAGAGAGATGCATGAAGCCATTGACATTCTTAAGAGTTGTTTATTGTTAATGCAAGCCGGAACAAAAGAAAATGTAAAAATGCATGATTTGGTTCGTGATGTAGGCTTGTGGATTGCCGCTAAAAGTGGTCAAGCAATTTTCACACGTAATGAAGTGGGTCTGGAAGTGTTAACAAATGACGAAATCATGAAAGATACGAAATCATTAGGCTTATGGAATATAAGAGCATATGACTCTCTTAATTATAAAATAAATTGTACAACACTTGAAATTCTCTTGCTTTGTTGTAGTGGTGGCATGAATGTACCATATGTGTGTTCTCAAAGCTTGGAAAAACTTAAAACCTTAATTATAAATGCATTAACAAAAAGCTATAGGTTTCTTTTGCCAGAGTCACCGAAGTCGTTAAAAAATCTTCGAACACTGTGCTTGAGAAATCATGATTTAGGTGACATATCTTTTGTGGAAAGACTACAAGCACTTGAGATTCTTGACTTGCATGGCTCTTCTTTTGAAGAATTTCCTGTTGGAATTGTAGAATTAAAGAAGTTGAAGCTTCTAGATTTGTTCGAATGTCGGCTTGAGAAAAATATAGGTGATGAAGTTTATGAAGTTGTAAGCAAATGTTTGCAGCTAGAGGAATTGAGTTTGTACTTGGTCAATTACAAAAAGGACTATTCACATGATGTCTCTTTCTCCAAATTACAGAGGTATGCTATAATAAACTATCATTCTTCTAGGTATTGGGATGTCCCAACCCTAAAGAAATATGCAGAGTCTAGGGGTTTATTAATACATGATTTTGATGTTATTGTTCAAAAAAATTTATCATTACCAATCAAGGATCTCTTTATAAGAGCAGAGTTCCTTTATTTGAGAAACCTTGGGGGAGATTTTAAAAATATAATCCCATCCATGGATCCACAAGGCATGAATCACTTGATTACCCTACAACTCGAATGGTGTGAAAAGATAGAGTGTCTCATTGATAACACTATGAATACCAGCAACAGCAACAGTGTATTCTCTAAACTTGTTTACTTAAGTTTGGAAAGGTTATGTAGCCTTCGACAAGTTTGGAAAGGTTATTTAGGAAAGCTCTTGATAGAAGATTGTAGTAAATTGAGCAGTATATCCTTTTCAAGGAAGTCTAAGCTATGCAATTTGAAGGTCCTTTCAATATCTCATTGCCCTGTGCTAACTTCTCTCTTCGTGCCATCCATTGTCCAATCTCTAGTGTTGAGGCACATAATAGATGATGTGGAAGAACGGAACGATGTGCTTTCAAGCACCCCAAGTCCTTCATATTTGACGCTCCAAAAATTAAAGATTATTGAAATTAAAGAATGCAACAATTTGGAGTACATATTCTCTGAGAATTTAGCCGTAGGGCTAGTGAGTTTGGAAAGTGTGGAAATTCGATATTGCTTTAAATTGAAGTATGTATTTGGAAGTGGAAAGGAACGTAATCCTGCAGTTTACCCAACCCAAGTGAAAAGGAGACTAATATCATAAATTTTCCAAATTTGCATACTTTATGTTTGACAGATTTACCAAATGTGATTGACGTTTGGCCTCAATATAGTCGTCCACAACTCTGCAATCTTAAAAGGATAGGGTGCTGTAAATGTCCCAAATTGCTTGACTCTTGCATAAGTAAGATGATGACTGCTTCAAATCTCCCGCAAGAAACAACTTCAAAGGTAATATCTTATTTCAAAATCATGATATCTTTAACTAACATAACCACATGAGTTTTTATAGACACATAGTTATTATTTATTATTTCATTCAGTTGATTAAAAATAATGAGCTTTAAATATGAATTAACATTGACATGTTAAGGAATCAGTATACTTTGTCAAGTGATGTTGTTTAAATGCATTAAGAATAACAATCATATCGCAGTAGTTTTTTATCATTACTTTTATTCTGATAACTATCAAGATTACAGTTTATATTCTTATTGTATTTTGAGTAGAAAAATATATGTATAAATTAATCATTCTGTGAAATGGATAATCGTTTAATAAACAAGTATTTATCAATTTAATCAATTATATTTTAATGAATTGTATTCAGACCTACTGATTATGATCGTTTTTTAAAAACAAGTTTATTGATTTTAATTAGGCATAACTTATGAATTGTAAAATGTAAGATATTAAGAATGAATTATGTTGTATATACAGGAGAATGAAATAGCATGCTTCCTTACCAACATATTCAACCAATTGGGTTCTCTATTGTTTCCACTCCAACTTGAAAGGCTTTGGTTGTCTGATGTTAGATTAAAAGGTCTCTTCCAAATCCAAATGGAACAAGAAGGAGGCAGTGGAGAACTGCTTCCTCTAAACTTGGATATAATTTCTCTATACTTGGTAAACTTACCTGAGCTCAACTTCATATGGAAGGGCCCCACAGGTTTTCTCAGCCTCCAAAACCTAAAAGGAGTTTAAGTGAGCGGATGTCCAAAACTGAAAATCATCTTCTGCACCACTGTTGTTACAAGTTTACCAATGTTTAGCCGTCTGAATATAAATAACTGTGATGAATTGGAACAAATATTTGATTTAGGTGATGCACGACAACTCCAAACCCTGTATTCTTCCCAACAACTCTGCTTCCCAAAACTCGATTCCATTACAGTTAAAAACTGCAATAAGTTGAAATGTCTTTTATATAATCTATCGGCTACTCATTTTACTAGTCTGAATCAATTGGCAATAGAAGAGTGCTCTCAGTTACACAAGGTTTTTGGTTTTGAACATGAAGCTGATGATGGTGGTGAAGAAGAGACGGCTAAAAAGGGAGAACAACTACTACTACAGAAACTGAACTTTATAACACTCAAAAATTTGCCAAACTTTGAAGAGATTCACCACGGATTTAAGTTAAAAGAAAATGTTTACCGTCATATCGTGGAGGAATGTCCTAAGTATTCTCCAAGTTTATATCTGCATACAGGTAAAATTCACATGTCCTTTTTCTAGACACACTAATACAATGTCTTTGGATGATGTTTTGGATGATGTTGTTAAGTGAAATATTATTTTATCAGATATGTAAATAGAAGGCTACAGTGAAGTATGGGAAGTGTGGTATTGATTTAAAAAACAAAGTGTGGAATGGACAATGCAACAGTGCCTCAAGTTATCACCCAACTCATCTCCATCCGCTACAATAAATTGGTCAGATAACGTTTTTTTTTTCGCTAAGAAATAATTTTTTAAATTATCCAATGCTAACTCACTGGCCCCAGTATTCTCATGTCACTCATTATGGAATAATATTCAAACATTCATACCATATATTTATTTTGTAGGGAGACAATTCCTGGAGGAAAGCAGAGTGTTGTGACGAGTTGGGGTGTGGGGTAATATTGAAATTTGTATATAAATAATCAATAACAGAAAGTAAGTTCTTTCAGTTAAATATTTATCTGTGTGAGTGTTTATCTTCTAGTTTTCGGATTCAAGAATTTGATAGGGAATTAGTGATATTGTGAGATGTCTAAGTCTTATGTCAATTCATATCATCAGAGCTAGTTAGCAAATCCCTGTAAGAACTAAGGAAGAAGAATTTGAAATCCGAATAACCTAAAAGACATGTGATTAGTACTTCAAAAGTACCTGAAATGCACCATCATAAACAAATCAAATCTCTGTCGCTGTTACAAAAATTGATTAATTATAACTAACTAGACAATTCTCTCTCAATTTATCATACAAGTAGCACAAAAAGAATAAATGAAAATTAGTAAATTTGGTTTCATTGTCCAATTCACAAAATGAATAAACGAAAATTAGTAAATTTGGTTTCATTGTCCAATTCACAAGGTACTAATTAACATCCTCAGATTCATAATAAACTATTTTTTCTAAAGAAAGATATAATTTTTGAACTTCTATCTTGGTTTGATGGTTGGTACACTTCCACTGACAAGGTCACTACCTAACACATCTTATGAAATAAAAGGAGTGTTTATAGTAGAAGATGAAGGTTGTGAATTCAATATTGTACCAGAAGAATCACTTGTAACATATTCAACTCCCTTGGAATCTGGCTCAAGTAACATAGAACAAATGTATTCAAGCTCTCTAGCCACTTCTGCCATTTTAGGCCTCTCATCTGGTAAATCTTTGCAACACTTTAAGGCTAAAGTCAAAAATCTCACTGCATACTCAAATGGATACGACTCAATACGTTTATCAACAACCAGAGAAATTCCACCAGATTGGTATACCATATTAACCTAAAATAAAAAAGGAAGAAACAAAAAGATTTAGGTCTTTCTTAGATAACTTCTCATTAAGCACTTATACGAAGAAGAAAATAAGAAGGTAAAACAAATTATTCTGTTATAAGTTAAAGTTAACTTGTACACAACTTAAACCAAGTTAACTCAAATTACCTTTATTAAATTGTCAAGAAGAGAAACCATGACATACCTGTCTAATTATATTTTCACCATGAAAGATTGGTGGCCTTCCAGTCAAAAGTTCCAAAAATACAACACCCAGACTGTAAACATCACTTTTGTGAGTCAAATTACGTGTTAAGAAGTACTCTGGATCAAGGTAACCCTGCATGAGTACAAAAATAGAAAAATTAAATCATTGACGGATAAAATCAACCTTAAACAATATATAAAAAATAATTTCAAATGAATTAGTTAGATACATCTTTGTATTTTGGTTTCGAAGATCCAAACGTCAAACTTATTTCTTAAACTATACAAAACACACATGACTGGCAACAGTTATTTTCTACGCATAACTGTCCCTCACTTTGAGTTGCTATCAAGATCAGACTCCCTCCCAATGTTTCATATGTGTTGATGGTAAACTTGAGTGTGAATACAGAGAAGTATTCATCTTTTTCTTTTACATAGACTTTGTGTGTCACCTCTTCATTACTTGTACCTCTTTATTTTTTCAAAAGAAATATGCCAATAATGCTCATCTTTAAGTCATACTTGAATTAAGGCATTGGTCTACTACATTTGACCTTTTTAGATTTTGTAGAATAGTGTCTCATACTTTAATATAATTTCAAATCTCACCCTAAAACACATGCAAGCAAATGCAGTAATGAAAACCATACCGGGGTCCCCTTTACCACAGTGGATACATGAGCAGGTACATTTCCTTCAATATCTGGAACTGGGGCAAGTCGTGAAAGTCCAAAATCGGCAACTTTTTCTGTGTACCTAGAGTCCAATAATATATTGCTGGCCTTCACGTTTCGGTGGAATATTGGACGATTAGCTTCTGTGTGTAGATATACAAGACCTTTTGCTGATTCTAGAGCCATCTTTAACCTCAGAGAAAACCTAAGAACATCTTTTGAATAAGCTGTCATCAAACATTACCAACATAGTTAAGACATAGAAAGGCATTTTTTTATTAAATTAAGAATAAAATTATAACGTTAGTCCCTTTGTACTTGAAACCAAGTTGGGGCCAGAAATAAGAACAAGAAAACTTATACAGGAAATACAGAAAATTTGAGGATAGAAGTTTAAATATACCAGAAAGGTGATCCCTTAGGGTTCCATTTGGCATATATTCATAGACTAACATCTGCAAGCACAAAGAAACAAACCAAACAGAACACATAAACTAGTCAAAAAAGGACATAAGATTTAAGGGAGAAATAGAACCAAAATAACCATTGCCTTAAGAATCATTCTCATTTTAACGATATGCCATCAGGCAAAGTTACCTGTTCTCCCTCTTCATCACAGTATCCAATCAGAGACACAAGGTTGCGATGGTGTAGCCTTGATAGCAATTCTATTTCTGTATGGAACTCCCTCTCACCTTGCAGTGAACCCTCCTGTGCACGTTTTATGGCAACAACAGTGCCATCAGAAAGACGACCTTTATAAACCTTCCCATAACCCCCTTCTCCAATTTGAGCAGACTCACTAAAACTGTTTGTAGCCAAGGCCATTTCTTTGTAATCAAATGATCTTACACCTTCCACTTTTAGCGAGATCCTAGATGCTGTGAAAATTTTAGAAGCCTTTGTTTAAGATATATATAATCAAGTCATTCTTGATGGTACAGAAAAATAGATTTAGAATATATTTATGCCAAAATAAAATATGTGCAATAACATCTAGACTTCAGATTATGAAAGAGCCAAAGCCTTGGAAAAAAAATAATAGGCTAACTCATTGTAAGGTACTCACCGTTACGCCGCTTGGAAAGTGCACGATAATCTCTCAAGCGTATTCTCAAAATAAGAAAGGAAACAACTGCAGATAATGTAAGTGCACAGGCAATTGCACCTAAGATTATTCAAGCCAATGCACCTTTGCTTATCCCTGAACTTGAAGCGGGAGTAATAGCTGCATAATAAGCAGTATATGAGTACAATTGATCAACCTTAAAACAGTTTTCAAATATCATATTCCAATATATGGGATTAACCTTCAATATAATTTCAAAATATTTATTTGAAAGGTGAAGCATGAATTATACTAGAAAAAGGCTGAGTTCTTAATAAAATGTAGAGAACCACTAGGTCTGTTTGTACAAGCTTCTTCACAAACAACTTTAGGAGAGAAATGAGTTGGTTTCTGTTAGGACAGAAAATAAGGAAAAGACATGGAAGGTGTATTATAGGAGAAAACTTAAAAATAAAGGGTAAGGGAGTTGGTTAGTTAGTTGGTTATGGTTGGTCTTTAAATAAAGACCAACTGGTTTAGGGAGGGGATGAATTTTGGATTACAGTTTCGTTGACAGGAGAAGTCCTGTGTGAAAGGAATCATTGTTTCCTTTGTAATTGTTCTGATTGTACATCGGGTGGAAATAAACAGAGGTTATTCAGTTCTTTTCTGTGTTCTTGGAGTATTTTGGGTTTTCTGTTTTTGGGTTCTTAACAGTTTCTCAATGAACTGAAATTAAATTATGCATAAGCTAATTTGTAAATTTGTAGAAACTTACTCATCTAGCTATATGTAGCTCTCTCTATTTACTTTTTTTAACTTGTCCATAAAATAATTTTAGTTAGTAAAAAGAGCTCATTTCACACTTTTCTTCTTATTCCTCTCTTCTAGAAGTGTTTATAGAGGAGTTTATTTAAACAAGTCTTAACTCAATCTGCATAAAACTTTAAACAATTCAATTACATGTTTCCATGATCACTGTTCAACCACCTGACTGAGATTCAACTTCAGTTTTCTTGTTAACAGTGTCCAAGTACTTCTAGGACAATCATATCATCAAAAGTGTATTCATAAGGAGGGGGCATCCTTGACTTGGACAGACAACAGTGGAGACTCCATCCTTGTCATTGTCACTTTCACGTCCACAGAACTGAACTGAGGAGTTATTATTCGAACATACAGGATTTCCCTCAAGCGTGAAAAACAGTAATTTTAAGAATAATGTGACAAGTTGCTGAAGGAAGATGGAATTCATGCTAATCAGTGTTCAACAAGATTTGACTTTTATCATAAGGGTTTATATTATTACTTTGAACAAGCATGACAAAGATAAAAGATAAAACTCTCCACTACTCTTACATTAGTACGTCTGAAAAATCAGTTTAGAAGCTTACATAAGTGTGACATTTGGAGGAAGATTTGTACTGCCTGATATGCTTGTAAGTTGATAATGCTGCATGTACCTGCAACAGAGCAAGTCAAAAACAAAAAATTAAAATGCATCTAAGCTAACAAAACAGTTGTATGGATACAAGATGCCTTGGGAGTATACAGACATATTCATGTTCTCACACATAGTATCACCCACAGCCGAAGAAAAATGAAGGACACAAATTTATAAAACCTAAACCCTAAATTTCTGCTCCAAAATATAAATCTACAAGAGCAAGATTGCACAATTATCATTTCATGTCTTACAAGATAAGTTCCCTCGGTTGCATTTAAAGTCCTGATCTGCCAAATGGTGGAAGGAACGGTGCCACTAATTGAATTTGTTAGAAATTGTGTTTTTTAACTGCAAATAAATGCACATAAGTACACATGATATTTTATTTTTTCTGTTGTTTTAATTATGTTTTAATTGTTGATTTAATATTTTTAGATAACTGCTCATAAAATCATTTAAGACTTAGTTACTGCAAGTACTATCAATGTAATTGTTATAAAAATAATAAAATATTTTCCTCTGATTTATTCTAAAAAACCAACAATTGGTATAAGAGCTATCTTCTTGAGGGGATCTGTGAGGTTAGTAGAGTGCATCAATGGAAGGAGGTTCCAATTTTTCAACAATGGCACCACCTGTCTTTGATAGGGACAATTATCAAATGTGGGTTGTTCGTATGGAGACCTACCTAAAAGCATTGGATTTATGGGAAGCTGTAGAGGAGGACTATGAAATTCAGTCCCTTCCAGAAAACCCTACTGTGGCACAACTAAAATCACATAAGGAAAAGAAGATGAAAAGATCAAAGGCAAAAGCATGTCTATTTGCAACTGTATCTCCTATGGTATTCACAAGGATAATGTCCATGAAGTCAAGTCAGCAAAAGCAATTTGGGATTACCTCAAAGCAGAATATGAAGGCGATGAGAGGATTCGTGGTATGCAAGTGTTGAATCTAATCAGGGAGTTTGAACTGCAGAGAATGAAATAGTCAGAATCCGTAAAAGAGTACTCTGACAGACTTCTAACCATTGCCAACAAAGTGAGGTTGCTTGGATCTGTGTTAAAAGATTCAAGAATTGTGGAAAAACTGTTGGATCTGTGTTAAAAGATTCAAGAATTGTGGAAAAACTGTTTGTAACGGTTCCAGAGAGGTTTGAAGCCACCATAACAACCCTAGAGAACACAAAGGACCTATAAAAAATTTTCTCTTGCAGAGCTCTTAAATGTTTTACAAGCACGAGAACAAAGAAGAGGCATGAGACAAGATGGAGCAATAGAAGGAGCCTTAACAACCAAACATGAAGGTGGCTGGAGAAAGAAAGGTAGCTAGATCAAAGAGAAATTACCCTCCTTGTAAGCATTGCAACAAGTTAGGTCATCCACCGTTTAAGTGCTGGAGAAGACCTGATGCTAAGTGCAACAAGTGCAATCAACTTGGGCATGAAGCAGTCATTTGTAGAAACCAAAGTGAGCAACCAGATGTAAACCAAAGTGAGCAACAAGATGTAAATGCTCAATTTGCAAATGAGGAGGAGGATGTACTTTTCGTTGCAACTGGTTTCTCCAGAAATATTTCAAGTGCATCTTGACTAATTGATAGTGGATGCACAAATCACATGACTTATGACAAAAAACTTTTCAAGGAGTTGAAGCCTTCAAAAAATTTCAAAGGTCAAGATAGGTCATTGGGGTCACATTTTAGTAGAAGGAATAGGAACTATTGTTGTAGCAACACATTCAGGTACTAAAACTATTACTGATGTTGTGTTATATGTACCTAACATAGACCAAAATTTATTGAGTGTTGGTCAGTTGCTGCAAAAAGGCTTCAAGGTGTTTTTTGAAGATAACCACTGTTTGATCAAGTTGATCAAGGATGCTATCGGACAAGATTTGTTCAAGGTACAAATGAGAGGCAAAAGTTTCTCATTAGATCTATTTCAGGAGGAGCCGTCTAATCAAAGGCTTCTCAAGATGCAAAAATCTGAAATGGAAGATGATCCACCAATTAAAGGCAATCGATTACTCTCTAACATAAATCACAGATGTAACGTTGCAGTATGTGAACCTGCTGATCACAAAGAACCTGCTAATCACAAAGAAGTTATCAATGACCCAAGTCGAAAAAGGCAATGGAGGAAGAGGTGTATATGATCGAGAAGAACAAAACTCGAGAGCTTGTTGATATACCTCGAGATAGAAAGGTACATCAAATGGATGTCAAGTCAACATTCCTAAATGGATTTCTTGAATAAGAGATTTATGTTGAGCAACCTAAAGGTTTCATTGTGGAAGAAAAAAAAGACAAAGTTATAAGTTGTCTAAAAGAGGTTCCCAAAAAACATGGTATAACCGAATTGATGATTATCTTATCAGCTTAGGCTTTGACAAAAGTCTCATGAATCTGCACCTTATGTCAAATCAAAAGGTGTTGAATGAAGATTAAGCAAAGCGAGGATGAAAGAAAAAAAAATTGCAGATTTGTTTACCAAGCCACTTCCAGTCAAAGGAGGAGTGTTGGAAATTGTATTTTTTAACTGCAAATAAATGCACATAAGTGCACGTGATATTTTATTCTTCTGTTTTAATTATGTTTTAATTGTTCATTTAATATTTTTAGGTAACTATTCATAAAATCATTTAAGAGTTAGTTATTGCAAATACTATGAATGTAATTGTTAGCAAAAATGATTTATTCTTAACCATTATTGATTTTATAGCCGTTTGTTTTTTTATATATATGTATGTGTAGAAATACATTACGATTTGATGGTTTGATGTAGAAGAAGAAAGGGGGAAACAAAAGACAAACTTACAATTTCCAAAGACGTGGAAGACCAGAAAAGTAGGCTGGAATTGTTCCATTGAGCTTGTTGTTTGATAAGTCACTGCACAAGTCTTCATAGTAAGACAATAATATCATAGGCCAATCCATGTAATCATATTTGGAATATTTTCTCCAACCACTTAACATGAGGAAAATATTTGTAAGGGGAAACCCAAATCAACTAATGCATGACCAATAGATTTGTAAGCAATAGATGTTCTTACATGGTTGTCATATTGTCTGATAGCTTATTGGTGGGAATTGATTCATTCAACTGATTGAAAACTAAGGTCACTGGAATACATAGAAACAGAAATCAGTTGAAACAGTTTTGATTGAGACAAATCTACATTAAATATATATTCTATGTTTGACTAGATCCATGAAGTTATTAACTAGCTTCAAACTTGATTTAATTTAAAATAGAAAAGTTCAATCTAACATTTTAAATGAACAAGAGGTTACGAAGCTGAAGGTCTCATAGTTGAAGAATAAAGTCTATTTCTCAATGAAATCACTTACAACTTCAATGTTTTTAATCAATTGAATTTGGGTAAGTATTTTATGTGATCTTTACTAATATCAATCCCAAGAAATACTTGTATATATTTTTAGCACAAGGTGGTGTTATAAAGAGGAATTAGTTGAGAAGTTTGCATCACTTAGCCTCATCTTTATGAAAGAAAAAATAGATTTTATATTTTTCTTGAAAGCATTGCATGCATGGTAACGTTGTTATAATTTAGCACAACTTGTATAACTGGTACCAAGTAAAAATGTAATACAGAATTTGGGTTGAAAAAAAAATACTTTTTTCCCATTATATTATCTTATAAGCAAAATCATATTCACAGTATACTTATAACTAGTTCAGTAAATATTATATTAGAGATTGTGATAATAAATTCTAAATTATAATTAAATTTTGTATAAAAACAACATCTATACCTATATATAAAGGGGATTCTCCTCTTAACTGTTCTTAATTTTTTTTCCTTTTTATATTTATATTAATATTTAATTTTATTATTGTATTATGGTCATTGTGTCATTTCTTATTCCCTCTTAGCTGCTCTTAATTTTTTTTCTCCATTTTATCCTTATATTAATATTTAATTTTATTATTGTATTATGGTCATTGTGTGATTTCTTATTTTTTCCTACAATATTTGATATACGTAGTGGGTTCGGTTTTGAATTGAAAGAGATGTGGAGGAACAATTATGAATTGAAAGAGGGGTGGATGAGCGGTTATGAATTGAAAGAGAAGTGCAGGAGTGGTTATGAATTAAAAAAGATGATTTATTTTGAAAATTAATTATATAATGGGAGAGTGTCTGTTTTATGAGAGAGAAATAAATTTAATAAAATATTTGAAATAAATGGAGCAACCGTTTTAAATTGAAAGAGATAATTTATTTTTGAAAATTAATTGCATAATGAGAGGGAATGTCTGTTTTACGAGATAAAAAATAAATATTAAGAAACATGAGTAGTGGCCAAATGTGAACAATTTTATTATTACTGGTTACCACTTTCTTCAGTAGTTTTCACCGTTTACATCTACTTTCTTACGAAGGAGTAGTTTTCAGTTGCATCCAAAGAAAAAAAATGCTCATAAATTTTGACACATCTTGAACCCTCTTCCTTCACGCTCCATGTTCTTCTCCTATTCTCATCTGTCTTAGTCCCTCTTCAATCACCACTGTACAACAACAACAACCACCATTACTTCTTCCTTCTCACACTTCCCAAAGCGTTTGAAACAGAGACGCGTCTCATTGTTATAAGATTTGAACATTTTTGTTTCTATTGCTTTCTTAATTTTTTTTTATATTTTTGTATGAATCCTAAGCCCAGCTTTGCGGGCAAAATTTTTATGTCTACTGATGCTTTGATCTATTAGATATTATATAAGTTGGAAGTTTGGTAATTTGTATTTAGTTTATTATTTTATTTTTTTCAACTTCTTTGCCATGGAAGACGTGGATTCAATTGATATGGTGATAGATTCTACAACTTTTCAACATACAACCCTTGCATAAGACTTATGATGAACATGGAAGTTACTATTCTAAACTTGAAATGGGAAGATCTTGAATAACATTACCATTTGCATTATGTTTTGACATTATTTGCTGCTCCATTTTTTTAAACCTTAATTTTAATCTTGATAACCTTATAAAGTTCAACATTACACCCAAGTTAAATCAAAATTTAATATTCAAAAACAATAAAATGAAAATATAAAAAAATTAATGTAAAATCTTAATAAAACTATTATCAGTGGTACATCTATACCTATATATAAAGGGGATTCCCCTCTTAACTGCTTTTAATTATTTTTCCTATTTTATCCTTATATGAATATTTAATTTTATTATTGTATTATGGTTATTGTGTCATTTCTTATTCCTCTCTTAACTGCTCTTAATTTATTTTGGTTATTTGGACATTTTATAATTTCAAAAATTAATAAAATAATTTTTTAATTTTAAAATTTATTTTATTTGTTATTATTTAACTGGCAGGAGAGTAGGGAGAGTGGAGAGAGTGGGGAGAGTGGAGAGAGAGGAGAGAGTGGGGAGAGTGGAGAGACTGGAGAGAGTGATTAGTTACTTTTCTGTTTTAAAGATTTTTTTCTTTATTAAATAAAAAATTAAAAATATTTGTAATATTTTGTGGACCACTCTAGCATGAGATTGGAGATTTAGTACGTTACTTTTCTGATTTAAACTGATATTCTTTTTTATTAAAATTGTAGAATTTTAAAATTGATTTAAGAAACAGATTTTATGATTTTTCACTACACATCACTCATGTATCCTACTTCCCACTTTCTCTCTCCTATATAGGTACCTACTTCCCACTTTCTCTCTCCATTACACATAACACATTCCTTTTTACCATACTTCTCACTTTCTTTTCTCTTTCCTTTTCACTTTCATGTAAAATCATACTTTCATTCTCACTTCTTTGATTAATCTTTGTTTCTAAAACCCTAATTTGACATTTGTTTCATGAAATTGTAATTGAAGTTTGTGACTAGAGGGAACGAAAAGACTAAAAAAAGTTGTGTGTTTCATCACAACAATAGGTAATTCTCTTTATATGCATTTCAATTTGTAAAACACTAATTTGTCTTCTGAAATTGTGATTGAAATATGTGACTAGAGGATAAGAAGGACTCAATAAGAGGAGACAGAGGTACATGATGAAAGTCATCATAAGACCCTTTTTGGTAACAATTTTATGGATTTAAATGAAATCATAGAGCATTAACTAAACTGTATTCTCATTTCCTCATATTTTACGGAAAAGTTACTTCCAATTTGATTTTTATGTTTTCTGTCATCACCATTTCTTTATCTTTGCTCTTCTTCTATATTTTCTTCTTTTAGGTTTTGATTTTTGAAATCATCTTAACTTTTCATAAAGTTATGATTTTAGAGACCACCTTCAAAATAGGTTTGCTCACTAGAGAGCATTATGAAGAGAAGGTATGTCAGCGTGTTCTTAAATCTATGTTTTACATGCTATACTAATATTTTGTTTGTTTTTTATTTGTTAATTGTAGAGAGTTGATATTCATAGCAAAATAGAGGAATCAGAGAAGGAAAAATTGAGTTTCGTTGTCGCGCTCACTCCCCCAATAGCAAGATTCTAACACGAAGGAACATTAGATTTGGGTGCGAAAGATGATAACAATTTGAGTCTCTATACAGGTCCAAGGGTCCAAGGTGAAGAAGAGAGAAGCAGATTCATTGCATTTTCTTCTTTTGTATATAATATTTTTCATGATTTAAAGTTGATTGAACAATTAAGGATGAATTTTTGGTTTATTGTTTAATGGTGTCATATGCATTGTAATGATTGTCATATATTATTGGTTGTTTATAGACCTAATGAAAAATATTGGTTTAATTTCGATAATTAATAAAATATTAAAAATTATTAAAAAATATGAAACTCAAATTCTATTTAATTATTTTTTCGGTTGAGTTTGTAGTTTTAAATAAATTTTAACTATTACCAAATATTTATATTTTTACCCATAATTAATAAAATATTAAAAATTATAAAAAAAAATATGAAACTCAAATTCTATTTAATTATTTGCTATCTTGAGATGGTTTTGATAGCAGTTTTGAATTTTAAATTTTGAAAATTCATTCTTTCTCTTTACCATATGTAACACATTTGAGAAATAAAAAATACGGATACACAAGTGTTCCCGCTAATTTAGATAATTTACATGTTTTCTCATATAATTTAATATTTATTAAAATTATATGAATATATAAATAATAAAAATGAAAAATGCGATACACAGGCATGTGAGTGCCTGTGTTCCCGCTAGTTTATATTAAGAGTTTTATCAAAACAATTATTATATGAAATAATATAATTATGATAGAGAAAAAATTACTTTATTATAAATAAAAAATTATTTACATATAATCTTCATTATAAGAAAATAATTAAATAAAATATAATTTTAAAGATAAAAATAAATAATTATTATATTAACTAAATACTATTTTAAAAATTAAAAAAAATTATTAATATATAAAATAGTTTCTATTAAATAGACTATTTTCTTTTTAATAAAAAGAATTAGACTATTTCTTTCTTCACCCCATAATTTCGTTACATTGCATGGGAGTGGTCAAAAGATTAAACTGCCTCTATTTTCGTTGTTGGTACTGCTAATCTCTTGCGATTGTGGTTTTTTTCCCGTCCTTGTTTATGTGTTGTGTCATAAATTTAAGGAAGAAAATGTTTTAGTAATCCGTAGATCATTTTTTCTTTTGCATTAAAAAAACTTTTCAATTGTATAATCTAGATGTAGTGGTGGATTATACCATTCTTAAGTTTTTTTTATGAAAAATGATTTGTAGACTGAGCAATGAAGAAACTTTTTTCCATGTAAAAATAACTTTCAAATTTTACAACTGAATGTAAAAAAATCTTCTAAATTGCATAATCTATAAATAAAGAATTACTTCAAAATTGTACAACCGTTTTATAAAAGAAATGACTTTATGATCGTACAATCCTGAAGTAAGAAATGACTTTCAAATTGCATAGTTTGAAAGTAAAAAACTTCTAGATTGCATAATTTGCAAACAAAAAGCTTTTACATTATACAATCTAAAAGTTAAAAAAAATTTAGATTTCACAATTCAAAAGTAGTTTTTCATAAATCAAAAGAGTAAATATGAAGATTTTCATATTTATGGAGTGCATAAAAAAAATTATGAGGATAAAAAAAAAGAAATTTCCTAATCATTAATGTCACAAATATTGAATTATATTCATTATAAAACACAAGGTATCCAGAACCAAAATATAATAAAGAAATCATCAATTAAGATGATAACTTATGTCAAAGAAAATATTTATTTTCTGTTAACACGTAATATATTAATCATGATCACATCCAAATATATATTATTTATATGTGTAAACTAATATTTATCCTATAAATATTATTACATATATATTTATCTATCCCAATCATTTTTTTATATAAAATAAATAAAGGAAGTAATTCAGGGTACTCAACCCAAACCTTACAACGAGCTCAACCATATTCAAAAGGATTTAAAAGACCATTGTCTGGAAGCTCCCATAGCAAACACAAACCAGCACCTACTAAACCACATTCTTTATATCCAATTGAAGGAACAAAGATTGTGACTGCATAAGCTCTCATGCACCGCTAACCAACTTAAGAGGGAAAAGGCCTAAGAAGTGCCAACACGTGCCACCTCTTAAGGAAACCAGCACCAATACCCTTTGTAAAAGGCTTAAAGCCACAGAAGAGGAAGCTGCAGACTCATCCTTAAAGCCCTTAACAAAATGACATGTAGCAGAAAATCCAACAGCTTTTGGCCAAAATAAAGGAGCTCTACCCTTCCTTCAACTCCACCACACAGCTTCCAATTCCAAGCTCTTATCTCAAACCTGATTCGACCTCCAAACTACACGGTTTCTAAAGTATAAGAACTACCCTAGCCTGCTTCTCCTTATTGACATAAAACCTGGTCCTACTTTTTCTACCTTCCAGAATAAGAAACCCCCCTGCTTCCTCACTAGCACCTCTACAACCAAGCTATCACGTTACTTCCTTCCATTCTGCTTCCCTTTACCTACATAAGATCGTCACAAGTGCTCATTGAACTACACAGACTGTTCTGCTGGAAAAGCACACAGATGCTTAACATCTGCAATGCTCAATGCACATACCCTCAAATCATTAATATTCATTTATCATAATCCTATAACTAAGTTAGATTAGGGTCACTACATTTGTTTCTCATTATCATAATCTTTATTATGATAATAAATTCTAAATTATAATTATATTTTGTATAAAAAACAACACTTATATTAAGAGTTTTATCAAAATAATTATTTTTATGAAATAATATAATTATGAAAGAGAATAAAATTACTTTATTATAAATAAAAAATTATAAAAAAAACCATTAAATAGAAATCAATTTTAGAGATAAAAAATAACTAGTTATTATACTGACTAAATTAGATATATTATTTGGATGTCAAGTTGCATAGTGATGCCTAACACGAAAACTTTATAAAAAAAAAATTAGATATTATTTTAAAAACTAAAAACATTATTAATATCTAAATTAGTTTCTATTAACTACAAATAGAAAAATTATTAGGGACTAAATTTAGAGACTAAAATTAATTAGTCAAATATATTAACTAGATTAGATACTATATTAGAGACTAAAACATTATTGATATTTAAAATGGTTTCTATTATTAATAAAAATTTATAAAATAATTTTTAAATTAGTATCTAAATTAGCTACTAAGATTTTAGATTTTAAATTAATGTTTAAAAGACTAATAGAGACTAATTTGTAGATATCTAGTGGTGTAGATATCTTTGTAGACTAATTATTTTTATGAAATAATATAATTATGACTGACAATAAAATTACTTTATTATAAATAAAAAATTATTAAAAAAAGTATTAAATAGAAATCAATTTTAGAGATAAAAAATAACTAGTTGTTATAACTGACTAAATTAGATATTATTTTAAATAATAAAAAAATTATTAATATCTAAATTAATTTCTATTCACTACAAACAAGAAAATTATTAGCGACCTATTATTAATAAAAATTTATAAAATATTTTTTAAATTGATATCTAAATTAGGTACCAAGATTTTAGTTACTAATATTTTAAATTTTAAATTAATAAGACTAATTTAGAATATAAGTAATTAGTAGATAAAATCTTTGTAGATATCTAGTGGTGTTTTTATAAGTATTTTAATTGAAAACAAAAAGAAAAAAAAAAGTTAATTATTTTATAAGTTAACTATGGTATGAGTTGAAAATTCAAATTTTAATAAAAAAGTTAATAGAAGATAGCTTTTACAAAAATTAAATTATAATTAAAGTTATTTTAAGTTTTTATTATTAAAAGTAATTATCGAGAAGTTTATGAAGCTGATTATTTGTAATTGGTTCATTTAAAAGTGATAAAACATTTTGTCCTGACTTCTTGTATATATTCGTAACTTGTGCAGAGATGAAAGCAGAAACAGAAGAATTGGAAAAAGAATTTGTTGTTATTGATAAAGTGAAGAAAAATGAAGGAATGAATTGCATCTTTATGAATTCTATGCCTTACTTGGAAGCTGAGGAAGTTCATACTTCTTTCTCATTCTTTTTCATTCTTTAAAATTGCATCTCCACACCATTCACTTAATATTTCTTCTTCTTTCTTCTTCACATTCTATCTGCACAAATCTTCAGGTACGTTTCTCAATTCAAATAATCATTTTAGTTACATTTTCTTACTCTTATATTACTCCTATTTTACATCCATCTCAATCATATCAATTAAAATTTACTTTCCAAAGTGGTTCATCTTATGAAGATATTAGTCATGTACTTTTTAGGCTTAATCTTGTTTTTTTTATATAAGTCTAGATTCACTTTTCTTATTTAGCCTAATTAAATCTTTATCTCATCCATAATTTTATCTACTCATAATTTACACTAAGATACGCCTCAAGTTAATAACCATTTATTTAATGTGATAATTAAGTCATACAAATAGATCATAATATATTATATACAATATTCATTATTCATATAAAATATTTTTTTAAGAGTTTGAATTTTAACTAGACCTATAAAAATGTGATAATTCTCATAAAATACACATTAAACTCATATATTCATCTGTTCTCACATAAATTTTCTAAATTTTTACTGTCTTGAGTGTCAAAGATATTTTTGCAGGTATCTTCTCTCATCTCTTACTTTTCTTCGGATCAAAGTACTCAACTTACAACACAATTGTCTTTCTACCATCTCAAAACTCCAACACTTTATTCCGGTAACGCTTTATCCGATAAGAAAAATTAGACTTAATATTTCTCTGAATATTGGATTAATAGATCAAAAGTTTATATAAACCATGAAATTAAAATATTGTTCTCATTGATATAAGTAAAAAATATGTACGTCAAAATTTTACATTCGTCGTACATGGTGACTAATTTATATGACATAAACTTGTTTTTAAGATTTAAAATAAGTTTTATGATAATTTATCTAAAAAAATTATTCTGAAAAAAGGGTTATATATATGACCATTTTTCTTCAATAAGAATATAGGTTTGAAACTTTTTGTTGGTCAACACACTTAATAATTTAAAAAGAAAATAAATATATAATTTGAATACATTAAAAAATAATCTAATGTTAAACAGTTATTTACTTAAATCAAATTTTAAATTTAAAAAAGTTTATGAGTTAGCTAATTTTAACCTTCAAATCAAATAAGATTACATAGAAGTTTTGACCTAACTCCTTCTATGAAAAAATAAATATATATTACAAGAAAATCATTAAATAAAAACCAATTTTAAAGACAAAAAATAATTAGTTGTTATATTGACTAAATTAGAGACCATTTTAGAGACTAAAAAAAATTTTGGTTTCTAAATTAGTTTCTATTATTGCTAAATAGTTTATAAATTGGTATCTAATTAGCAACCAAGGTTTTAACTACCAATTATTTAGATTCTAAATTTGGTAGCAAAAACCTTGGTTGCTAATTAAATTCCAATTTAGAAACTATTTAACAATAATAAAAACTAATTTAGAAACCAAAATTTTTATTAGTCTCTAAAATGGTCTTTAATTTAGTCAATATAACAACTAAATATTTTTGGTGTCTAAAATTGATTTCTATTTAATGATTTTCTTGTAGTGATATGTGTAAGGAGAACTTAATAACACTTTTTACAACGACATATTAGGTCGCTTAAATGACCGGTATAAATAAAAACTCGATGACATTTTTGTAAATATTTGACACATATTACACCAGTTGGACTATCCAACCAGTGTAATATGTCCTGCTCAGAGCAAAAAAAAAGGTTTTTAAAATTTTTATCTCTATGATTCCACATAACATCGATTGAATAGAGGAATCAATATTATATGTCATTCCCAGATTAAAAAAAATTAAAAGTTTTTAAAAATGATATATAACATTGGTTCTTCTATACAATTGATGTTATATGTTTAGGGTTTAAAATATGTCATTCCCAAAGTTTAAAAATATTTGAAAAATTTAACTATGGGCACTACATATAACACCTATTGGATACATGAATCAGTGTTATATGTAATCTTTAGATTACAAAAATGTTTTTAAAGTTTTGAAAATTACACATAACACTGGTTGGACTACGCAATCGGTGTTATATGTCATTTCACAGTAAAAAAAAAGTTTAAGTTAATAAAAAAGTATATTACACCGGTTATTACTCATAAATGATATTTTTACCTAATTTTCTTGACTCACACCCTCACTCTCCATTTGTGCTATTTTAAGTTTTCTTGATCAAGAGTTCATTTTGTTCCTACGAAAGTTGTTGCCACTGCCACTGCCTTCGCCGTTCCCTCCACTGCTTCTCCTTATTTCGTTCTATATCATAGGAGATTCTTTTGTTCACGCTTCTCTGCTATTTTGTTGTCACTCTTGTCGCTGCTCTTGCCTCCATTGTCGTCACAGCTCTGTTCACGTTCACGCTACAGGTTAGTTTTTTTATTTTTAAATATTTTAATTTTAATTATTACTTGGTTTACAATTATTTATATAGATAATTAGTTTTATTATATTGCATTCGGAATATAATGTATTATGTTTTGAATTGGGTAATTGTTTTAGACGAAACGCTTTGGTCTAAAACGATGAATTTACCTCATAGTCGTCGTTTTAGAGTCATTTAATTTAAAAAATACCACCGCGTTTTGAATAACAATGTTTAGCCATAAAAGCGTTGTGAATGTATTGTCATAAATAGACCCTTTTGCACTAGTGATCTATTTTGAACTTTATATTAATTTTCAACACTTGAAAGAGACTAAGTATGAGAAAAAATTAATACTTCAAAACTAAATAGATTATTTATTTTCCTCTTATAATATATATATATATATATTTAATTTTTTTTAATTTTTTTTAAAATTTTTTTTTTCATGAAAGACAAGACTGATAGAAGCTTAATTAAATCATGAAAGAAGAAGACCTTTATCCGAAAGATAAAAATATTTGATAACAAGGTGTCAGAGTCCTCTTCATTAGCGGTGGAAGATTTTACACACAAAGAGTCTATCAATACAATGTATCGTCATACTTATAATGGTATATATATAACTTAAATTAAAGGAATAAGAAAAAATCGTTAAGACGATTAACCCTAATAAATGTCTACACTAAATAATTTGTCACACTACTACTTAATGGTCTCCATCAAACTACTTAATGGTCTATATCAATTTGATGCCTCCATTAGGCGGTCTAACTCGTCTGACTGAGCTTTCCATCAAATAGTCTATTAAACATGATTTATAGTCAATCTTCATAATATACAATGAAATTGACAATGTAAGTGCGACTTTTAGAGTTTGAATGCATGAGATAAATTCACTTAAAGTGAGAGTGTGATCATCCATGATGGTGAGAACATAAAGATGACCATGTATGGAAACCTTTTAGCAGAGACACATATGTCCATATACAGTAAATTAAAGGAATGAGATTAATGTGAATGACGAAAATCATGCATGTAAACTCTTTATTGCTGTAAGAATGGATAACAAGATTGCGTGAGTTGTAAACATTTAAGGGAATGATCATAAGAAAATGCCACAAATCTATGCACTACAAGAAAATCATGAAATAGAAATCAATTTTAGAGAAAAAAAATTAATTAGTTATTATAGTGACTAAATTAGAGACCATTTTAGAAAATTAACAACTTTTGGTTTCTAAATTAGTTTATTGTTAAATGATTAGCTACCAAAGTTTTTCTACCAATGTTATAATATTAACTAATTTAGAAACTAAAAAAAAATAGTTTCTATAAAAACCAATTTAGATACTATTTTATAAACTAAAAATTATTGGTTACTAAAAAGGTATCTATTATTAATAAAAATTATAATATAATTAGATACTATATTTTTGGTAGCTAATAATAAAAATAAAAATAAAATTTTTTTTAGAGACCATTTTTTTAGTCTCTTGTTAAGATGTAATTGGAAACCATTTTTTTAGTCACTTTTAATTTAATTTAGAAACTAATTTTTGGTCTCTAAAAATAATAAAATTAGAAACTATTTTTTTAGTTTCTATTCATCATATAATTTAGATACTTAAATTTTTAGTCACTATTATTTAAATCTAGATACTAATTTTAGAATAATTAAATTTTATAAAATTAATTATTAATTTTTAATTTATAAAATATTTTAAATTAATATGAATAAGTTTACTAAACTATTATTTTTAGTATAATATTAAAATAATTAATATTAATTTAAAATTACATTTAAAATAGTATTTTAATCTTTTAATTTTATTTAAACATAAAATTAAATTAATTATAAATTCAAAATATTTTTTAAATTAAAAAAATTATGAATTAATTTAAATAGATATACATACTTTTTAAAATCTTATTTAATTTTTTTAAATATGAGAAAATATTATGCAGTTTGAATTTCTAACGCTATTAGAATTAAGTACATTTTACTAATTTATTTAGAATTATTTTTCTTATAAAATATTTATAAATTTTATTTCAATAATAATTTGCAAGAAATTATTACTAAATTTATTTTATTTAAGTTTGTATATATTTAAATGTTTTTATATATTTTTTTAGAAAAAAAATACTTTTTCTAAAATTCTACTTGATACTTCTTCTTCTTCTTCTTCTTCTTCTTCTTCTTCTTCTTCTTCTTCTTTCTTCTTCTTCTTCTTCTTCTTCTTCTTTCTTCTTCTTCTTTCTTCTTCTTCTTCTTCTTCTTTCTTCTTCTTCTTCTTCTTCTTCTTCTTCTTCTTTTTTTTTCTTCTTCTTTCTTCTTCTTCTTTCTTCTTCTTCTTCTTCTTCTTCTTCTTCTTTCTTCTTCTTCTTCTTCTTCTTCTTTCTTCTTCTTCTTCTTCTTCTTCTTCTTTCTTCTTCTTCTTCTTCTTCTTCTTCTTCTTCTTCTTCTTCTTCTTCTTCTTCTTCTTCTTTCTTCTTCTTCTTCTTCTTCTTCTTCTTCTTCTTCTTCTTCTTCTTCTTCTTCTTCTTCTTCTTCTTCTTCTTCTTCTTCTTCTTCTTCTTCTTCTTCTTCTTCTTCTTCTTCTTCTTCTTCTTCTTCTTCTTCTTTCTTCTTCTTCTTCTTCTTCTTTCTTCTTCTTCTTCTTCTTCTTCTTCTTCTTTCTTCTTCTTCTTCTTCTTCTTCTTCTTCTTCTTCTTTCTTCTTCTTCTTCTTCTTCTTCTTCTTTCTTCTTCTTCTTCTTCTTCTTCTTCTTCTTTTTTTTCTTCTTCTTCTTCTTCTTCTTCTTCTTCTTTTCTTCTTCTTCTTCTTCTTCTTCTTCTTCTTCTTCTTCTTCTTCTTTCTTCTTCTTCTTCTTCTTCTTCTTCTTCTTCTTCTTCTTCTTTTCTTCTTCTTTCTTCTTCTTCTTCTTCTTCTTCTTTTCTTTCTTCTTCTTCTTCTTCTTCTTCTTCTTCTTCTTCTTCTTTCTTCTTCTTCTTCTTCTTCTTCTTCTTTCTTCTTCTTCTTCTTCTTCTTCTTCTTCTTCTTCTTCTTCTTCTTCTTTCTTCTTCTTCTTCTTCTTCTTCTTCTTCTTCTTCTTCTTCTTCTTCTTTCTTCTTCTTCTTCTTCTTCTTCTTCTTCTTCTTTCTTCTTCTTCTTCTTCTTCTTCTTCTTCTTCTTCTTCTTTTCTTCTTCTTCTTCTTCTTCTTCTTCTTCTTCTTCTTCTTTCTTCTTCTTCTTCTTCTTCTTTTCTTCTTCTTCTTCTTTCTTCTTCTTCTTCTTCTTCTTCTTCTTCTTCTTCTTCTTCTTCTTCTTTTCTTCTTCTTTTCTTCTTCTTCTTCTTCTTCTTCTTCTTCTTCTTCTTCTTCTTCTTCTTTCTTCTTCTTCTTCTTCTTCTTCTTCTTCTTCTTTTTTCTTCTTCTTCTTCTTCTTTTTTTCTTCTTTTCTTCTTCTTCTTCTTCTTCTTCTTCTTCTTCTTCTTCTTTCTTCTTCTTCTTCTTCTTCTTCTTCTTCTTCTTTTCTTCTTCTTCTTCTTCTTCTTCTTCTTCTTCTTCTTCTTCTTCTTCTTCTTCTTCTTCTTTCTTCTTCTTCTTCTTTCTTCTTCTTCTTCTTCTTCTTCTTCTTCTTCTTCAGTTTCGTTATTCTTTATCACTGCCGTTCTCGTTCTCCATCTCGTCCAATTGGTTCATCTCACTGTCTCTTTCCTTGCTCAAGCTCAGGTAAATCATTCTCAATCTCTATATGTCGTGCTTGCGACTCGGAATATTGTCCGTGACGGTGCTCAAACGCAATATGATCTTCAGTGTCACAGGCTTCAAGTTGTTCGCACAATTAGGTATGGTTTTTTTATTTTGATTTTATTTTCAGCAAGTTTAATGATTCTCATACTAGAGTTTCGATTGGGGAAATCTTTGCCCGTATACCTAATTACATATTGATAAAAATGTGGTAGGTTCTGTATTCATGCTTGGCAGATGTTTGACATCTTTGTTGTGGGGAGCTATAGTTGATCGCACTGGTCGAAAACCGTAATACTTGCAGGGATCATTTCAGTGTAAGTATACATGTCAATGAACTGCATGCTTAGCTTTTAAGATTCCCATAATTATCAATGCTTACTTCATTTCAGTGTCATTTTCAACACACTATTTGGCCTTAGCAAAAGTTTTTGGATGGCTATTCTTACGAGATTTCTTCTCGGATGTTTCAATGGTTTTCTATGACCAGTGAGGGTATCATATCTTTAACTCCTACTACAAATTTTGAATGCATGTGTTGATTATAACTTCATTCTCTTTCAAACTTTCATTTCTACATTTTCTTGTCTAACTACTTTATTTAACAAGCCTATGCCATTGAACTTTTTAGAGAAGAACACCAAACTCTAGGACTGTCAACTGTAAGCATCACTAACTCTTTTACATTGTTAATTCTTAGAACTGCATTTCCACAACAAGTCATGTTGTGATTGGTTTAATAATTGGCCCTTCATTGAGAGGCTATTTGGCTCAAGTACTATTCATATTCTTAGCCATCTGGAGTATAAGATAAATCTTGCATAAAGCCTTGAATTTCCATATGTTTATAAGATGAAATGTTTTGAATTGAAAGTATTCTTGTTTTCTGAGAAGGTTAACTGCTGAAATTCTGTATTTAATTGTAGCCAGTAGAGAAGTACCCAAATATTTTTCCAAAGAATTCCTTTTGGGATAAGTAAGTGGACTTTCATATTCAGTTTCGGTTTAAATTGCTTTATCATTTGGACCTATTTAGATAAACTTCTCTAGAAAATTAGTTTATGCCTGAATCATTTTTATAGAAGCTAGTACAAGAAAACTTTTACAAATTAGATTAAGAATAATCTGATTTTTGCTTACTTATTATGTTTTTCTTTCTTATTTTATCTTCCTATAAGTACTCATGGAGAACTTTATCCAAATAAAATCTTAATGATGTGCTGATTTTTATTTTCCAAACATAAATCATTTTGTAGGTTTCCATAGTTCTTGCCCAACCTCATAACATCAGTATTTGCACTCTTAAAACCATGAAGAAGGGAGACAAAGTGATTTTAAGTGTGAAGCCTCAATGTAAGTTGTCTGATGATGAATTTAAGTGTAAATGCTTGTAATTCTTAATGTGGATGATAACCTTGTCATTTTATGGATTTAAAACATGGTTCTGATGTTTCCTTACCTGTTTTTGCATTCTTGTAGTGAAAGTAATTGGTAAGATAGTACTTTGTTTTTGAAGAAGGGTCATGATGATGAAGGGGAGCTGTTTGAATTCAAAACTGAAAAGGGTAACTTGAAAAAATGTCTCAATGTTTTTCCCGATTCCCACTAAATTATTTATTAAGCTAGCTAATGTGAGTGTTTTAGGATTGAACATAACAAGCAATTGACGGGTTTGACAAAGCTATTTTGATTATGAAGAAGGGTGAGGTGACATTGTTAACTGTTGCGTCCGAGTATGGTTTTAGCTCATCAGAGTCTCAACAAGAACTTGTTGTGTTCCTTCTAACTCCACTTTGTATTATGAGGTTGAGCTAGTATCATTTGAGAAGGTAAGTTAATAAACAATCAATGATTTACAATCCTGCCCTCATCTGTTTCAATTTTCATTCTTTCATTCCTTTATCCATTGTTTGGGTTTGTTTCTTACTGATTTGTAACAATCTTTTAGTTCTAGCTTCCAAGACCGTCCTTGATTTGTTCCAGCCCAAAAGCTTGTGAGTTGCAAGTAGGCACAAAAATGTAAATTCAATCAAGATAGGAATAGACTAAACTTTCTTGTACATATAACTCATGGATATTAACAAAAGTTGAAAGTAGATTTCAAACTACGGCGAGTATCTTGAGTTTATGTGATTATTTTTTAGTTTCTACCACAATCTTAGTTCACATTCATAATTCATAAAAAAGTTCTTTTGTAAAATTTGAAAAAAAAAATTGAAAAATTTCTCATTTATAACTATATTTTGATTCTGAAAATAATTGCTTTGAGTTGATGAACTTTTAAAATTAGTGAACTTGAATCTACAAATAAATATAAAATATGAAAGAGTAAGTAGTTAAATAAATAAAAAAAAGTAGATGAATAAAATAATATTTTATAATAAATTACATTATTTAGAAACCAATATTGTGACCATTTTTTTGGTATTTATATATTTGGTCACTAAATGAGTTTCTATATATTTTGGTCACTAAACTGGTTTCAATGAAATTGGTTGTTAATTTGGTTTCTATATAATTGGTCACTAAATTAGTTTCTATATATTTGGTCACTAAGTTGGTTTTTATTTAATGGTAACTAAATTGGTTTCTAAATTAGATTCTAAATTGGTATCTAAAATTAGCGACCATGATTTTAGCCACTTAATGCTATTAGTTTCTAAATTAGTCTCTAATTAAGTTAGTGACTATTTTTATCATTTTAGAAACCAAAAATTTAGTTTCTAAAAGCAATTTTTCTTGTAGTGTCTCTTTATAAGAGCAGAGTTCCTTTATTTGAGGAACCTTGGGGGAGATTTTAAAAATATAATCCCATCCATGGATCCAAAAGGCATGAATCACTTGATTACCCTAGAACTCGAATGGTGTGAAAAGATAGAATGTCTCATTGATAACACTATGAATACCAGCAACAGTGTATTCTCTAAACTTGTTTACTTAAGGTTGGAAAGTTTATGTAGCCTTGGAGAGGTTTTTTGTGATCCCTCTTCGCGATGTTCCCTCGAAAATTTAGGAAAGCTCTTGATAAAAGATTGTGGAAAATTGAAGAGCATCTCCTTTCCAAGGAAGTCTAAACTATGCAATCTGAAGGTCCTTTCAGTATCAAAATGCCCTGTGCTAACTTCTCTCTTTGTGCCATCTGTTGTCCAATCTCTAGTGTTGTTAGAGAAACTAACAATATATGAATGCAGCGCATTGAGGCACATAACAGAAGAAGTGGAAGAAGGGAACGATATTCTTTCAAGCATCCCAAGTCATTCATATTTGACGTTCCAAAAATTAAGGATTATTAAAATTGAAGATTGCAACAATTTGGAGTACATATTCTCTGAGAATTTAGCCGTAGGGCTAGTGAGTTTGGAAAGGGTGGAAATTCAATGTTGCTTTAAATTGAAGTATGTATTTGGAAGTGGAAAGAAACGTAATCCTGCAGTTTACCGAAATGAAAAGGAGACTAATATCATAAATTTTTCTAATTTGCATACTCTATTGTTGTCAGAATTACCAAATGTGATTGACATTTGGCCTGAATATTGTCGTCCACATCTTCCAAATCTTAAAAGGTTATACTACCATAAATGTCCCAAATTGCTTGACTCTTGCATAAGTAAGATGATGACTGCTTCAAATCTCCCGCAAGAAACAACTTCAAAGGTAATATATTATTTTAAAATAATAATATCTTTAACTAACATAACCACATGAGCTTTTATAGAAACATAGTTATTATTTATTATTTCATTAAATTGATTAAAAATAATGAACTTTAAATATGAATTAACATTGAGATGTTCAGGAATCAGTATACTTTGTCAAGTGATGTTGTTTAAATGCATTAAGAATAACAATCATATAGCAGTAGTTTTTATCATTACTTTTATTCTGATAACTATCAATATTATAATTTATATTATTATTGTGTTTGAGTAGAAAAATATATGTATAAATTAATCATAATTCTGTGAAATGGATAATCTTTTATCTAGTCTAATAAACAAGTATTTATCAATTTAATCAATTATATTTTAATGAATTGTATTCAGACCTACTGATTATGATGGTTTTTTCGATTAGTATTGTAATTTTTTATAGGTTTTTTAAATAATGAGTTTTGATCTAGATTTTTGTTTTTATTTTTTAATACATTTTAGGTATTTTTCCTCACATTAAGTTTATTGAAAAATAATATATATTATTTTCAAAGATGCAATACATGTAAATAAATAAAAAATGATATTGTAATTACAAGTGATAGATATAAGATTTTGAAGTGCGTTATATATGTGATATTTGAAGTACGTTAGATTGATGAATTAATGATTGAAATATATGCACTAAGTCCTTTATTTAGCAAAAATAATAAATTAAATCTGTAAAATAATCCATGCTTTGTATTTATCTTTTCGTTACTAAATGTGCAATTTTATTCATAATTTTTTTAAAAAACAAGTTTGTTGATTTGAATTAGCCATAACTTATGAATTGTAAAATGTAAGATATTAAGAATGAATTATGTTGTGTATACAGGAGAATCAAATACCATGCTTCATTACCAACACATTCATCCAACTTGAAAGCCTTACATTGACTGATGTTAGAGTAAAAGGTCTGTTCCAAATCCAAATGGGAGAAGAAGGGGGCACTGGAGAACTGCTTCCTCTAAACTTGGATATAAATTCTCTACACTTGGGGAACCTACCTGAGCTCAACTTCATATGGAAGGGCCCCACAAGTTTTCTAAGCCTCCAAAAGCTTGAAACTGTTAAAATATATGGATGTCCAAAATTGAAAACCATCTTCTCCATCAGTGTTGTTACAAGTTTACCAATGCTGATGAATCTGGGTATATATACATGTGATGAATTGGAACAAATATTTGATTTAGGTGATGCACGACAACTCCAAACCCTGTATTCTTCCCAACAACTCTGCTTCCCAACACTCTATTTCATTTCAGTTCAAAACTGCAATAAGTTGAAATATCTTTTTTATAATCTATCGGCTACTCATTTTACCAGTCTGAAATATTTGAAAATAGTAGAGTGCTCTGAGTTACACAAGGCTTTTGGTTTTGAACATGAAGCTGATGATGGTGGTGAAGAACAGACGGCTAAAAAGGGAGAAAAACTACTACTACAGGAACTGAGAAGTATTACACTCAAAAATTTGCCAAACTTCAAAGAGATTCACCACGGATTTAAGTTAAAAGGAATTGTTGAGCATAGCATAGAGGAATGTCTAAAGTATTCTCCAAGTTTATATCTAAATCCAGGTAAAATTCACATGTCCTTTTTCTAGACACAATTACAATGTCTTTGGGTTATGATGTTGTTAAGTGAAATATTATTTTATCAGATATGTAAATAGAAGGCTACAGTGAAGTATGGGAAGTGTGGTATTGATTTAAAAAACAAAGTGTGGAATGGACAATGCAACCGTGCCTCAAGTTATCACCCAACTCATCTCCAACCGCTAAAATAAATTGGTGAGATAACTTTTTTTTTTCCGCTAAGAAAACATTTTTTAAATTAACCAATGCTAACTCACTGGCCCCAGTATTCTCATGTCACTCGTTATGGAATAATAGTAAAACATTGATACCATATAATTATTTTGTAGGGACACAATTGCTGGAGGGAAGCAGAGTGTTAAGACGAGTTGTGGGTGTAGGAGTGATATTAAAATTTGTATATAAATAATCAATAACAGAAAGAAAGTTCTATTTGTTAAATATTTATCTCTGTGAGTATTTATTTTCTTGTTTTAGGATTCAAGAATTTGATAAGGAAATGGTGATATTGTAAGATGTCTAAGTCTTATATCGTGTATCGTGTAATATGAAACACTCAGTGCTATATTTAAGTGTTTGATTCTTCCCTCTTTGAATTAATTTTAGAGTGATTCTCCAAATATTAAGATATTTATCATTTCATATCATCAAAGCTAGTTAGCAAATCCCCGTAAGAACTACGGAAGAAGAATTTGTAATCCTAATAACCTAAAAGACATGTGATTAGTACTTCAAAAGTACCTGGAATGCACCATCATAAACAAATCTCTGTTGCTGTTGCAAAAATTGATTAATTATAACTAACTAGCCAATTCTCTATCAATTTATCATACAAGTAGCACAAAAAGAATAAATGAAAATTAGTAAATTTGGTTTCATTGTCCAATTCACAAAATGAATAAATGAAAATTAGTTTGATTTCATTGTCCAATTCACAAGGTACTAATTAACATCCTCAGATTCAATAAACTATTTTTTTACTATTTTTTTCTAAAGAAAGATATAACTTTTGAACTTCTATGTTGGTTTGATGGTTGGTACACTTCCACTAACAAGGTCACTACCTGACACATCTCCTGAAATGAAAAGAGTGTTTATAGTAGATGATGAAGGTTGTGACTCAATATTGTACCAGAAGAATCATTTGTAACATATTCAACTCCCTTGGAATCTGGCTCAAGTAACATAGAACAGATGTATTCAAGCTCTCTAGCCACTTCTGTCATTTTAGGCCTTTCATTTGGTAAATCTTTGCAACACTTTAAGGCTAAAGTAAAAAATCTCACTGCATACTCAAATGGATAAGACTCAATACGTTTATCAACAACCAGAGAAATGCCACCATATTGGTATGCCATATTAACCTGAAATAAAAAAGGAAGAAACAAAAAGATTTAGGTCTTACTTAAATAACTTCATTAAGCATTTATACGAAGAAGAAAATAAGAAGGTTAAACGAATTAATCTTCTGTTATATGTTAAAGTTTAACTTATACACAAAATTGCCAAGAAGAGAAACATGACATACCTGTCTAATTATATTTTCACCATGAAAGATTGGTGGCCTTCCCGTCAAAAGTTTCAAAAATACAACACCCAGACTGTAAACATCACTTTTGTGAGTCAAATTACGTGTTAAGAAGTACTCTGGATCAAGGTAACCCTGCATGAGTACAAAAATAGAAAAATTAAAACATTGAACGGATAAAATCAACCTTAAACCATATATAAAAAATAATTTCCAATGAATTAGTTAGATACATCTTTGTATTTTGGTTTCAAAGATCCAAACGTCAAACTTATTTCTTAAACTATACCAAACACTAACATGACTAGCAGCAGTTATTTTCTATGCATAACTGTCTAAAAACAGTCCCTCACTTTTTTTTTCTTTTTTTTATGGGCAAGGAAAAAATAAATTAATATGAACCACTTTAGGGTGACTCAACCTTTATACATAATCATAACACAACATTTCCTCAAAATGCCTTCTAGCCTACCTAATTTTATATCCTTAAAATAAAATAACACCCCAACCAAAGAAATAAACCTTGCATAAGCTCACTTAATTGAAAACATACAAGCCATAAGATCAATACACTACTCAAAATAAGTAAAACAAGCAGATTTAGATGTTACCTAAGACCAAACCTTTAATTGAATCAAGGTAAACATTTCTGAATGGTCTATCACTCTACCTTAGAAAATATGCTTATTCCTGTGCTTCCAGATTTCATTTACTACTGCAATCCAGATGCTACTCCAAACAACTTTAACCTAGACAGATGCATTTAACACATTAAACTGCACGAAGTGGGAAACTGGATCAACATGATCAACGAACATAGTCCCCAACCATGTAAAACATTGTTTCCAAACAAGTCCAGCAATCCTGCAATCAAAAAACAAATGATTTGTCGACTCCACTTCCATCCTGCAAAAGCTACAGAGATTGCTATCAACCGAAACCACACGCCTTTCCAAATTAACTCTTGTAGCAACCGAATTAGACAACACCCTCCAAGCAAAAAACTGGGCTGAAGGCAAAGCATAAGACTTCCAGAGGGATACAAACAAACTCTCTCCCTCATATGAGCCTCTTAATTTAGCATAGGCAAACTTTACCAAAAACCCACTATCCTTACCTACCTTCCAAACCCGGCAATCTTCAATACTCAAGACTCGGGCCTTTCCATGCACCTCTTGCAACAACTGAGCTTCCTGACTATTTTCCCACTCAAAAAGACCTCTCCTCCAGACTAACTTCCACTCCCAACTATCGTTAACCCAACTCTCTGCAAGACTTTAAATTACCATCTTTATTACCACATAAAGAATACAGCCCTAAACAGTCCCTCACTTTGAGTTGCTATCAAGATCAGACTCCCTCCCAATGTTTCATATGTGTTGATGGTAAACTTGAGTGTGAATACAGAGAAGCATTTATCTTTTTCCTTTACATAGACTTAGTGTGTCACCTCTTCATTACTTGTACCTCTTTATTTTTTCAAAAGAAATATGCCAACAATGTTCATCTTTAAGTCATACTTGAATTAAGGCATTGGTATACTACATTTGACCTTCTTAAATTTTGTAGAATAGTGTCTCATACTTTAATATAATTTAAAATCTCATCCTAAAACACATGCTCAATTATAGTGAAAGCAAATGCAGTTAACCATACCGGGGTCCCCTTGACCACAGTGGATAGATGAGCAGGTACATTTCCTTCAATATCTGGAACTGGGGCAAGTCGTGAAAGTCCAAAATCGGCAACTTTTGCTGTGTACCTAGAGTCCAATAATATATTGCTCGCCTTCACGTCTCGGTGGAATATTGGAGGATTAGCTTCTGTGTGTAGATATACAAGACCTTTGATCCTAGAGCAATCTTTAACCTCGGAGAAAAACTAAGAACATCTTTTGAATAAGCTGTCATCAAACATTACCAACATAGTTAAGACATAGAAAGGCATTTTTTTGATTAAATTAAGAATAAAATTATAACGTTAGTCCCTTTGTACTTGAAACCAAATTGGGGCCAGAAATAAAAACAAGAAAACTTAAACAGGAAATACAGAAAATTTGAGGATAGAAGTTTAAATATACCAGAAAGGTAATCCCTTAGGGTTCCATTTGGCATATATTCATAGACTAACATCTGCAAGCACAAAGAAACAAACCAAACAGAACACATAAACTAGTCAAAAAAAGGACATAAGATTTAAGGGAGAAATAGAACCAAAATAACCATTGCCTTAAGAATCATAAAGAATAGGCTTAGTTGTGCTTTACTCCCTCATTTTAACGATATGCCATCAGGAAAAGTTACCTGTTCACCCTCTTCATCACAGTATCCAATTAGAGACACAAGGTTGCGATGGTGTAGCCTTGATAGCAATTCTATTTCTGTAAGGAACTCCCTCTCACCTTGCAGTGAACCCTCCTGTGCACGTTTTATGGCAACAACAGTGCCATCACAAAGACGACCTTTATAAACCTTCCCATAACCCCCTTCTCCAATTTGAGCAGACTCACTAAAATTGTTTGTAGCCAAGGCCATTTCTTTGTAATCAAATGATCTTACACCTTCCACTTTTAGCGAGATCCTAGATGCTGTGAAAATTTTAGAAGCCTTTGTTTAAGATATATATAATCAAGTCATTCTTGATGGTACAGAAAAATAGATTTAGAATATATTTATGCCAAAATAAAATATGTGCAATAACATCTAGACTTTTAAAACTTTAGTAATAATGATAAAGAATCTTACAAGTGTTTTGTGCTGTTCAGGTTTGCAAATGATAGTGGTATGGATCCTGTAATATTGTTCTCATCAATTTGTATTCTGTCCAGCACTGGAAGATGGCCAAGCTCTTTAGGAAGATCCCCTGTTAGTTTATTTCCACTCAGAAGTCTGCAAAAAAAATGATTTGATAAGAAGGAAGGCAGAAATATTGTAGCTCCTTGTGTCAAAATACCAGCCGTTTTTTATGCAACCAATTGAATTGAATTTCAGTCCTATAGAAACAAGTATTTGACTTAAAAAACTTCCTAAGAAAACACTACTCTCGTTTTATTCAAGATGTGTTTGTTCAAGTACTAATATGTATAAATGACTAGGAAATCAAATCAAAAAATTCATCAAGGTGATATAAGACTACTGTTAGCATTAAACTCAAAGCTGTCAACTGTCATCAGTTTTAATTTAGCATTTGAATAGCCAATAATTATTATCTTTAATTCTAGATTTGAATGTCATTTATACTATTATTTAAATGAAAATGATAGTATAGGTTTTATGATAGAGAAGGTAGAATTTGAGAAGTCTATTGTAAGACTATTTAGAGAGATTTTATTCTTATTTGAAAAGTAGCAGTGAAATAAAATTTATATTCTCTGTTCACAAATATTTTGCTCTGTTTTATTCCCTCAACACCAACAATTGGTATCAGAGCTATTTTCTTGAGGGATCTGTAAGGTTAGTAGAGTGCACCAATGGAAGGAGGATCAGATTTTTCAGCAATGACATCACTTGTCTTTGATGGAGACAATTATCAAATGTGGGTTGTTCGTATGGAGACCTACCTAGAAGCATTGGATTTATGGGAAGCTGTAGAAGAGGACTATGAAATTCAGTCCCTTCCAGAAAACCCTCCGGTGGCACAAATAAAATCACAAAAGGAAAAAAAGATGAAGAAATCAAAGGCAAAAGCATGTCTATTTGCAGTTGTATCTCCTATGGTATTCACAAGGATAATGTCCTTGAAGTCAGCAAAAGAAATCTGGGATTACCTCAAGGCAGAATATGAAGGTAATGAGAGGATTCGTGGAATGCAAACCCTGAATCTAATCAAAGAGTTTGAATTGCAGAGAATGAAGGAGTCGGAATCCGTAAAAGAGTACTCAGACAGACATCTAAGTATTGCCAACAAAGTGAGGTTGCTTGGATCTGTGTTAAAAGATTCAAGAATTGTGGAAAAACCAGTTCCAAAGAGGTTTGATGCCACCATAACAACCCTGGAGAACACAAACGACCTATCAAAGATTTCTCTTGCAGAGCTCTTAAATGCTTTACAAGCACAAGAACAAAGGAGAGCCATGAGACAAGATGGAGCAGTAGAAGGAGCCTTACTAGTCAAACATGAAGGTGGCTGGAGAAACAAAGGTAGAAATTATCCTCCTTGTAAGCATTGCAACAAGTTAGGTCATCCACCGTTTAAGTGTTGGAGAAGACCTGATGCTAAGTGCAACAAGTGCAATCAACTTGGGCATGAAGCAATGTTTTGTAGAAACCAAAGTGAGCAACAAGATGTAGATGCTCAAATTGCAAATGAGGAGGAGGATGTACTTTTCGTTGCAACTGGTTTTTGCAGCAATATTTCAAGTGTGTCTTGTCTAATTGACAGTGGCTACCAACCACATGACACATGACAAGGAACTCTTCAAGGAATTGAGAACTACTGATATTAAAAGGGTGAGGATTGGAAATGGTGAACACCTTGCAGTAAAAGGAAAAGACACAATAATTATCACAAGCTATAAAGGTATAAAAATCATTACATATGTTCTTTTTGTGCCAGAGATTGATCAAAATCTTTTGAGTGTTGGTCAATTATTGGAAAAAGGCTATAAAGTGATGTTTGAAAATAAGCATTGCTTAATCAAAGATGTTGATGGCATAGATTTGTTTAAAGTTGAAATGAAGGGAAAAAGTTTTGCTCTCAATCCAATGGAGGAGGAGCACATGGCCTTTAAATCCAAAGAAAGTGTCACCGAAATTTATGTACCTGACTTGAAGAGTAATATTCTCAGTATGGGACAATTATTGGAGAGTGTTGAAGCAAAATTTGATAACCTGGACAAAAAAGGTTTACAAAATTGGAAGAAAAATATGTTGATATGGAGAAAGACAAGGAAAGTAGAGTCAATCAAGTTGAAGAACTCCATTTTGTTGCTTTTGGCACAAAAAGAAAAGGTGAATGAATTACAATTCAAATTAAAAGCTCCTTTTGGTTCATGTGTTTTACTTGAAAATAATGGTTTTGATTTAGGAGAAGACCATAAATGGAATGGTGTTGAGACATCATCTGAAAGGGAAATATGGTATAATCATTATCTTCAAAGCTCATTGAAGTCAAAGTCTTTCTTAAATCCTTTTAATTCAAAGGGTGAAAGTGGAGAAGATTTTGTTTGGAAAATTAAAAGTAATTCAATTCAAAATTCTGCACGGATTGGTGCAATGAAGAAAATTGAAGTTTCTTCTAATCAAGGACAATATGGTGACTACTGGAAAAATATAATATTGGAGGCAGTTGGGGTAAGGAAAAATATAAAATTGGAAGTGTGAGCGACAACAATCTGAATAAAAAATATGAAAGGTTTGAGTTTAAGGGGGAATTTGTTAGCATTAAACTCAAAGTCGTCAGCCGTCATCAGTTTATTTTAGCATTTGAATAGCCAATAATTATTATCTTTAATTTTAGTTTTGAATGTCATTTATACTATGATTTAAATGAAAATTATAGTATAGGTTTTATGATAGAGAAGATAGAATTTGAGAAGTCTATTGTAAGACTATTTAAAGAGATTGTATTCTTATTTGAAAAGTAGCAGTGAAATAAAATTTATATTCTTTGTTCACAAATATCTTGCTCTGTTTTATTCCCTCAACACCAACAACTACTAAATCATTCAATCATGTGTCATAGTCCAGCATGCTGGCCAAGATAGATGACTAAACTTACAAGAGTTTCAAAGTTTTGATATTGCCAATCTCCTTCGGTATACTCCCACTTATGTCATTCCACATAAAGTTCCTTTCAAGAATGCAAATTAAAAGCATTAGTAGAGGAAGTAATTGCAAGCTGCTACAGAATGGAAATATTCAAATGAATCTTACAAAAGTTGAAGCTAGAAATTGCAAAATTGAAAAGTGTTCGTATGTAACCGGTTTGCATTAGAAACACCAATGCAGCCACTTCCTTACAGTATTTCCAAATAAGATAAGTTGCCGATCTCTGGTGCCAAAGTTCCAGACAGGTTCAAATTCAGTAGTTGCCTACAGACAAAAATAAAAGGTTCTCAAACAAATGTGTCAATAGTAGTAGCAAAAGTTGTTCCAAGAGAAGTGTCAAAGGGCAATCAAGAAAGTATAATCTGAATTATGAAGCTTACATGTGTATACTACTTGACACTGGATTATTGCGCAGTGCATTAAATTATAGTATTGGTTCTAGAAGTAAAAGGGAATTGATGAAAAGATAGAAAGTTATAGTAAAACAGAAATTTTGCTTTGACTTCAAGATATATGAATTTTTCAAGATACAAAGAAAATATCATCATACAGCATTGTGCATTTATACCTAACAGCCGTTGTTGTAGTCACTTGAGCGTACTAACTTTTCTAATCTAAAAGTTACTGATTAAGAAGTTTGGACAACAACCATTGTGAATCTATTCAAAACTGAGCAGATTAAAGGGAGAAAAGTTAATAAAACATGGACCAAAAAATGGAGATTAAAGTCATATAAAATATTCTAAAAAATATGCCTTGATCAAGGGAAGAAGGTGGGAGAAGTAGGGGTCTGGTCAGAGTCTGAATGGCAGTGGAGGCTGAGGTGAAGAAGGAACAGGTTCGAGTGGGAAGTATTACATGAAGAAGAACTTCATAGGAACATATCCAGGATTATTCTAAACAAGGAGGCGAAGGATATTCAGATATGGAGAGGTGATGTTTTAGGGATGTTCACGGTGAAGTCTGTGTTTGGATGCTTATCAAACCAGGGAACTATAACCAATGATGGGTGCTTCAAAATGCTTTGGAATGCTAAAGCATTGCTACTGCATGGAGGGTATTGCTGGATAAAATTCTAACAAGGCAAAATCTCATTAGGAGAGGGGTGTTGATAAATACTTATAGTTAGTGTGTGCTATGTCAAGGGTGGATGAATCATCTCAACATTTGTTTATCCAATGCGTCTATGTTCAACTAGGTGTGGTCTCTTTGCTTTAAATGGATTGGTATTCAGTTTCTACAACATAATGACCTGAAACTATCTGATGGCCTTGTGAGAATGTATATTGGACAATGTTAGATTGAATGTATATTCTTCATCTTACATGATAAAACGAAAGAATCACAATAATATCTAAAATTCATACAATCAACACAAATGTTAGAAAAATCAATTTTTAGCTCTTCATTTGTCTGTTGACCAAAATAAGTTGAATGCATATTAGTAGAGCTAACATCAATATAAAAAAAAACAAACTATAAATGTCAACTCAGAACTTGAATTCATTCTTCTCACTTTCAATAAACAAAACGCTTCCCAATTTGTCTGTTTTTTTATATATTTAAAAGAAAATATCCTCATTCAGAACAGAAGACTTTTGTGTCGTTGAAAGTAAAGAAATAATAATTTATTTGATCACATTAAATTCTTTAATTTGACAATCAAATATTAGTCTCTTTGACAAATAATAGAACACACCTTTGTTTGTGAATTTGTAGGTTCAAGACTAAGCCGGTAATAGATTAAAGTATAGTAAAACTGTCAAAGTCTTCAAACTATAGTTACAGCAAGATCCAGTTTATAACATTATGACCAAAATTGAAATATAAAATATATAAATAACATATAACTAACGACATAAAAAGTATTAGTTGTCTGGTGGTAGAATAAAACCCTGCCACTGTTTTGATGAGCTATGACGAATCTGTGTCACTGTGATAGATGGGTCTATCACACTGCTGTAATCATTTGGGCAAATTGTAACACATTTGAGTTCTTTTTCTAACATTGTTTGTGTTTTATTTATTTTTTATTAGCTTATATTGGGTTTAAGTTAGAATCATTAATAATGATGTCATATAAAAGTAATAAAACATTTAGTCCTGATTTCTTGTATATATTCGTAACTTGTGCAGAGGTGAAAGCAGAAACAGAAGAAGATTGGAAAAAGAATTTGTTGTTAAATTGATAAAAGTGAAGAAAAAGGAAGGAATGAATTGCATCTTTATGCCTTACTTGGAAACCGAGGAAGTTCATACTTCTTTCTCATTTCTTTTCATTCTTTAAAATTGCATCTCCACACCATTCACTTAATATTTCTTCTTCTTCTTCTTCACATTCTATCTGCACAAATCTTCAGGTACGTTTCTCAATTCAAATCATCATTTTAGTTACATTTTCTTACTCTCATATTACTCCTATTTTACATCCATCTCAATCATATCAATTAAAATTATAACTTTCTAAAGTTGTTGATCTTTTGAAGATATTAGTCCTGTACTTTTTAGGCTTAATCTTGTTTTTTTTTTATATATAAGTCTAGATTCATTTTTCTTATTTAGCCTAATTACATCTTTATCTCATCCATAATCTTATCTACTCATAATTTACACTAAGATACGCTTCAAGTTAATAACCATTTATTTAATGTGATAATTAAGTCATACAAATAGATCATAATATATTATATACAATATTCATTATTCATATAAAATACTTTTTTTAAGAGTTTGAATTGTAACTAGACCTATAAATATGTGGTAATTCTCATAAAATACACTTTAAACTCATATACTCACCTATCCTCACATAAATTTTCTAAATTTTTATGTCTTAAGTGTTAAAGATTTTTTTACAGGTGGATTCTTCTCTCATCTCTTAAGTTCATATAAACCATGAAATTAAAATCATTGTTCTCATTGATATAAGTAAAAAATATGTACGTCAAAGTTTTACATTCGTTGAACCCAGTGACTAATTTATGACATAAACTTGTTTTTAAGGTTTAAAATAATTTTTATGATAATTTATCTAAAAAAATTATTCTGAAAAAAGGGTTATATATATGACCACTTTTTCTTCAATAAGAATATAGGTTTGAAACTTTGGTCAACACACTTAATAATTTAAAAAGAAAATAAATATATAATTTGAATACATTAAAAAATAATCTAATGTTAAACAATTATTTACTTAAATCAAATTTTAAATTTAAAAAAGTTTGAGTTAGCTAATTTTAACCTTCAAATCAAATAAGATTACATAGAAGTTTTGACCTAACTCCTTTTATGAAAAAATAAATATACACTACAATAAAATCATTAAATACAAACCAATTTTAGAGACAAAAATAATTAGTTGTTATATTGACTAAATTAGAGACCATTTTAGAGACTAAATTTTTTTTTGGTTTCTAAATTAGTAAATTAGTTTCTATTATTGTTAAATAGTTTATAAATTGATATCTAATTAGCAACCAAGGTTTTAACTACCAATTATTTAGATTCTAAATTTGGTAGCAAAAACCTTGGTTGCTAATTAAATTCCAATTTAGAAACTATTTAACAATAATAAAAACTAATTTAGAAACCAAAATTTGTATTAGTCTCTAAAATGATCTTTAATTTAGTCAACATAGCAACTAAATATTTTTGGTGTCTAAAATTGGTTTCTATTTAATGATTTTCTTGTAGTGATATATGTAAATAGAACTTAGTAACACTTTTTACAACGACATATTAGGTCGCTTAAATGACCGGTATAAAAAAAAACTCGATGACATTTTTGTAAATATTTGACACATATTACACAAGTTGGACTATCCAACCAGTGTAATGTCCTGCTTAGAGCAAAAAAAAAAAGGTTTTTAAAAATTTTATCTCTATGATTCCACATAACATTGATTGAATAGAGGAACCAATATTATATGTCATTACCAGATTAAAAATAAAAAAAATAAAAGCTTTTAAAAATGATATATAACATTGATTCTTCTATACAATTGATGTTATATTTCATTCCCAGAGTTTAAAAATATTTGAAAAATTTAACTATGGGCACTACATATAACACCTATTGGATACATGAATCAGTGTTATATGTAATCTTTAGATTACAAAAATGTTTTTAAAGTTTTGAAAATTACACATAACACTGGTTGGACTACGCAATCGGTGTTTTATATCATTTCACGGTAAAAAAAAATATATTACACCGGTTATTACTCATAAATGATATTTTTACCTAATTTTCTTGACTCACACCCTCACTCTCCATTCGTGCTATTTTAAGTTTTCTTGATCAAGAGTTCATTTTGTTTCTACGAAAGCTGCTACCACTGCCACTGCCTCCGCCGCTCCCTCCGCTGCTTCTCCTTATTTCGTTCTATACCGTACGAGATTCTTCTGTTCACGCTTCCCTGCTATTATTTTGTTGTCAGTCTTGTCGCTGCTCTTGCCTCCATTGTCACTACAGCTCCGTTCACGTTCACGCTACAGGTTAGTTTTTTTATTTTTAAATATTTTAATTTTAATTATTACTTGGTTTACAATATTATTTATATAGATAATTAGTTT
Organism: Phaseolus vulgaris; assembly: GCF_000499845.2. Classification (NCBI taxonomy): domain Eukaryota; kingdom Viridiplantae; phylum Streptophyta; class Magnoliopsida; order Fabales; family Fabaceae; genus Phaseolus; species Phaseolus vulgaris. The sequence goes on from NC_023752.2 coordinate 59,345,015, forward strand.
TATTGTATTGTATTCAGAATATAATGTATTATGTTTTGAATTGGGTAATTGTTTTAGACGAAACGCTTTGGTCTAAAACGATGACTTTACCTCATAGTCGTTGTTTTAGAGTCATTTAATTTAAAAAATACCACCGTGTAAGAACAATGTTTAGCCATAAAAGCGTTGCGAATGTATTGTCGTAAATAGACCTTTTTGCACTAGTGATCTATTTTGAACTTTATATTAATTTTCAACACTTGAAAGAGACTAAGTATGAGAAAAAATTAATACTTTAAAACTAAATAGATTATTTATTTTCCTCTTATATAATATATATATTTTTTCATGGAAGACAAGACTGATAGAAGCTTAATTAAATCATGAAAGAAGAAGACCTCTGTCCGAAAGATAAAAATATTTGATAACAAGGTGTCAGAATCCTCTTCATTAGCAGTGGATGATTTTATACACAAAGAGTCTATCAATACTGTTGGGTTTAATAGTGCCAAAGTTCAAGAGGGGGGGGGGGGTGAATTGACCTTTTAAAACTTTCTCGCAGAAACAGTGTTTAACACAGTTTTACAGAAAATAAATCGATTTATGTGAAAATGAACAGATTTATTTCAGCACTGTTTTTGTTTGAAAAGCTTTTAATACAGCAAGGTTAATCACAAGACTATGCTGATAGTTTTTCCAGATGCACACACACAGATATCAGATTGAAAAACAGTGAAACACAAAACAGCAAGCTTCAATTTCAAGCAAGTGATTAAGGTTCAATTGATAGCATGCTAATTAAGTGAGTGACCTTTGCAAACAACCTGTTCCAGTGGCTTTTAACAGACTATGAGTGTTCTTCTTGATGTCAAGCAATTTTCCAGAAATTAAGAACAATGAATCACAGAACAGCAAGCTTCAGCTTTAAGCAATTGTTTAAGGTTCAATTAATAGCTTTGACAGTTTCTTGAGTAACCTATCACAGTCAATCTGTTCCAATGACTTTTAGCAGATTATATATGTTCTTATCAGATTCAAACAACTTTTTCAGAAATCAAGAACAGTATGCACAGTGCCCAGAAAGAACAGATTTATTTTCAATTGAACAGATTTATTTCTTTGTTGTTTGATCAATTATGCAAAAACGAAATTGCAGAGAGTGAGAGAGAATGAACACAGGCAGTTATACTGGTTCACTCAACTGAGCTACTTCCAGTCTTCACCAACAACAGGTGGCAATCACTAAAACACAGTACAACCAAGTACAATTCCCACTGTTCTTGAAACCTACAAGAACTTAGGTACTCTTGCTGAAAAAACCTATTTCAGCACATACACACTCACTCTCCAAGAACACCTATCAAGAAGAGTGTTCAACCAAACTATTACAAGAAATGAGAAGTGAAACGACTACACCTGATTGAGGATACAAAGATCTGCCTTAAACCAGTAGGCAAGATTGCTAGAACAGTAGCTGCACCTCACACCAAGCTTTTGGAACCAAACCAAGAACAAGCACTTTGTGATTTTCTAAATCTTTGAAGAACAAATGCTAATCCTTTGTAAACACTTAACTCTCTGCTGTCAAAACTTGTTTTTGCAAATGTATGAATTGTTATTAATCTCAGAAACAAGTTTGCATTTTATAGAAAGCCAACTAATAACAGATTTTTGAAAAACAGTTAAAGCTGTTATAAAATGAACAGATTGAAAATAAAAAGAACAGATTTATTTTCAAAAGCAGTTAGAGAATTTGTTAAGTGAGGAGACTTAGTCAAACATTCTGGTGCTAAGATAAAACTCAAAAACGTTTAAGCTTGACATGGCACCAGAGGCAAAAAGAATCTATTCATTTACAGATGAACAGATTTATTTTTCAAAACGAAAACAGAGAAAGTTTAACTATTTAAAACTCAGTCGTTTTTGAAAAGAAGAAGACTTAGTCAAAATACCTGATGCACAAAATCTAATTTTTACAAGACTTAGCCAAGGCATCAGTGAAAAAAAATGAATCTATTTATTTAGAAAAGAACAGATTTATTTTTATGCAGTAAGCGTGTTTTTGTGTAAAACATGTGAAAAACAGTTTAAGAAAGCTTATGCTTGTTCTTATCACATGGCCAGTGGTTATGAGGTGAGTTACTCAGCAAAAAGCCCACTCTTAGACAACCTCTAAGCACTACCTAAAACATACTTAAAGCAAAGCAGAAAACAAATGAAATGTACATATAAGTCTTCATCAAACACAACATATAAGCCTTCATCAAACACAATCTTGAAGGGGCAGCAACCATCTTCAACAAATACAATGTATCGTCATACTTATAATGGTATATATTTAACTTAAACTAAAGGAATAAGAAAAAATCGTCAAGAAGATTAAGCCTAATAAATGTCTACACTAGACAATTTGTCACACTACTACTTAATGGTCTCCATCAAACTACTTAATGGTCTATATCAATTTGCTGCCTCCCTCCATAAGACGGTCTAACTCGTTTGACTGAGCTCTCCATCAAATAGTCTATTAAACATGATTTATAGTCAATTTTCATAGGATACAATGTAAGTGCGACTTTTAGATTGTGAATGCATGAGATAAATCCACTTAAAGTGAGAGTGTGATCATCCATGATGGTGAGAACATAACGATCACCATGTATGGAAACCTTTTAGCAGAGACCACATATGTCCATATATAGAAAATTAAAGGAATGAGATTAACGTGAATGACAAAACTCATGACAATTTATTTTGTCTAGCATAGTAGCAAGTATTGCATGTAAACTCTTTATTGCTGTAGGAAAGGATAACAAGATTGCGTGAGTTGTAAACATTTAAGGAATGATCATAAGAAAATGTCACAAATCTATGCACTACAATAAAATCATGAAATAGAAATCAATTTTAGAGACAAAAAATAATTAGTTATTATAGTGACTAAATTAGAGACCATTTTAGAAACTAAACTACTTTTGGTTTCTTAATTAGTTTATTATTGTTAAATGATTTTTAAATTAGTATTTAATTAGCTACCAAAGTTTTTCTACCGAATTTAAAATCTAAATAATTACTGCCATGAATATATAGAATATACTTTATGATTTTTAATATTTCATTTAATGTTATATTATAAGAATTATATCACATTTAATTTTTGGTTAAAAATAATTTCATACTATGATACACCAAAAAAACATCTCTTCGTTAATTAAAATCTATATAAACTTTTTTCATCTAAAAATATTCATTTTTTTCTCTCAAAAGTATTAACTAAATCATTACTATTGAAAATACTATCTATATTTTCAAGAAAAATAAAAATTAGTAATTTTTTAGGGACATAAAAAATACATTGTTTTAAAACTGAATTAATTTTTGTTTTAATTATTAGCATCAATATTATATAGTCTTTAATTTCAAATCAAAATCTTTTTTATGATACTTGTAAACAATATCTTTAATAATTATATTATTATCTTCAAGTCATATCACATATTATTTTTTATATTAATTTAATTGTTGAAAGAATATAATGAAGTTATTTTAATTAATATAATTACATAATTATATATAAAAAATAGTTGTCTTGTATATTTGAAAGATACGATTTTTTTTTTAAATAAAGACAAGTAATAATAAAGAAATATAAAAATAATAGTTGTCATGTATGTTTTACTTAATTTTTTTTAATAGCTAAAATACACATGATAATTTTTCCAATCATTTCATAGCTTTCATGTGTAAACTATTCTTTAAGAATTAAGGTACATGTTAATCAATTTAAAAATTAATTTATATTTTTTTATAAATATTTAATGAATTGTAGAAATATCATATATAAAACGCAAAGAGTCCTTGTTAACATAGTTAATACTAGTTTTTTCTTAGATTAAACAATTTGTTTTTCTCTCTATTTGTAAAATAACAACATCTATGGAAGGCATGACACCTTTTTAATTTACTATTTTCTTTTAATTGCATGATATCTTATTAAAATACATGACATAATATCATTTTGTAGTTAATTAAAGAGTGACAAATTCATTCATGTTTAGGAAATTGTATAAATTCAAATGGAGGACTTCTTTTTTTCTATCGCAACAAAGATTGCAGAATATGCAATAGTTATAATTTTAGACCATGCTAAATACTTGTGTTGTTTACACAACTTTGCTTTGAATCTTCCAAATGCCAAAAAACAACTGGAATTGACTCGAGAGAGTGTGAATGAGCAAATTAGAGAAGCCACTAATAGGATTGAAAAAGTTAATCCAGTTGTTGAGGAGTGGCAAAAAGATGTCAAGAAAGTCTTAGATGAAGTAAAACTGCTAGAGGAGAGAATATTGAATGTAAACAAGAGCTGTTTGAGAAGGTAATGTCAATATTCTCTTGCAAAAAATATAGCAAGAAAAACAACTAAAATGATTCAGCTCCATCGTGATAGCAAGTTTGAACCGTTTTCTACAACTATTGAACTTCCAGGCATGAAGTACTATTCTTCCAATGATTTCATTATGTTCAAATCTACAGAAGTATCGTACAACAAGCTTCTAGAAACATTAAAGAATAAAAGTTTTTCCATGATTGGGTTAGTTGGATTAGGAGGTTCAGGGAAAACTACTTTAGCAAAAGAAGTGGGTAAAAAGGCTGAAGAGATGAAAATCTTTGAGAAGGTTGTTATGGTAACGGTGTCTCAATCACCAAATATCATAAGTATGCAAAATCAAATTGTTGACCAATTGAGTTTCCCATTAAATAAAGCATCAGATATAGGTAGAGCACAATGACTATCACAGAGATTAAGGGAAGGTACAACTCTTTTAATCTTGGACGATGTATGGGAAAAGCTAAACTTTGAAGCTTTAGGTATTCCATTTGATGAAACCTGCAAGACTTGTATAACAACTCGCAATAAAGAAGTATGCACTTCTATGCAATGTCAAAGTATAATTGAACTTAATCTCTTGAGTGACAATGAAGCATGGACTTTGTTCACACATTATGCAAGTATAACTGATGTCTCCTTTGAAGCTTTGAAAGATGTGACAAGAAAAATTATTAATGAATGTAAGGGATTGCCCATTGCAATTGTGACTGTAGCAAGCTCGCTAAAGGGGAAAACTATTGAAGGTTTTGAGTTAGCATTGTCAAGGCTAGAAAATTCTAAGCCACTAGATATTCCAAAAGTCTTAATAAGTCCTTATGTTTGTCTTGAATTAAGTTACAATAATTTGACAAACCAATTGGCTCAATCTTTATTGTTGTTGTGTTCTATGTTTCCAGAGGATTATGAAATACATTTAGAAGATTTATTTCGATTTGGAAGAGGATTTTGCAGAGTTGGGTCGTTTGGAAAAATGGAGAATGCAAGGAGAGAGATGCATGAAGCCATTGACATTCTTAAGAGTTGTTTTTTGTTAATGCAAGCCGGAACAAAAGAAAATGTAAAAATGCATGATTTGGTTCGTGATGTAGCCTTGTGGATTGCCGCTAAAAGTGGTCAAACAATTTTCACACGCACTGGAGTGGGTCTGGAAGTGTTGACAAATGATGAAATCATGAAAGATACGAAAGCATTAGCCTTATGGAATATAAAAGGATATGATTTTCTTAATTATAAAATAAATTGTCCAACACTTGAAATTCTCTTGCTTTGTTTTGGAGGTCACATAAAAGTACCAGATTTGTGTTCTGAAAGCTTGGAAGAACTTAAAACCTTAGCAAGCATAGATCTACCGTGGGGAGGATCTAGGCTTCTTTTGCCAGAGTCACTGAAGTCGTTAAAAAATCTTCGAACACTGTGCTTGAGAAATCATGATTTAGGTGACATATCTTTTGTGGAAAGACTGCAAACACTTGAGATTCTTGACTTGCATGGCTCTTCTTTTGAAGAATTTCCTGTTGGGATTGTAAAATTAAAGAAGTTGAAGCTTCTTGACTTGTTCGAATGTCGGCTTCAGAAAAATATAGTTGATGAAGTTTACGAAGTTGTAAGCAAATGTTTGCAGCTATAGGAATTGTATTTGTACTTGGTCAATTACAAAAAGGACTTTTCACATGATGTCTCTTTCTCCAATTTACAGAGGTATGCTATAATAAACTGTCATTCTTCTAGGTCTTGGGACCCAGCCCTGAAGAAATATGCACAGTCTAGAGGTTTATTAATACATGATTTTGATGTTACTGTTCAAAAATTTATATCATTACCAATCAAGAATCTCTTTATAAGAGCAGAGTTCCTTCATTTGAGGAACCTTGGGGGAGATTTTAAAAATATAATCCCATCCATGGATCCAAAAGGCATGAATCACTTGATTACCCTAAAACTCCGAGAGTGTGAAAAGATAGAATGTCTCATTGATAACACTATGAATACCAACAACAGTGTATTCTCTAAACTTGTTTACCTAAGTTTGGAATGGTTATGTAGCCTTCTAGAGGTTTTTTGTGATCCCTCATCGCGATGTTCCCTTGAAAATTTAGAAGAGCTCTTGATAAAATATTGTAGACAATTGAACAGCATCTCCTTTCCAAGGAAGTCTAAGCTATGCAATCTGAAGGTCCTTTTAATATCTTATTGTCCTATGCTAATTTCTCTCTTCGTGCCATCCATTGTCCAATCTCTAGTGTTGTTAGAGGAACTAAGAATATCTGGATGCAGCGCATTGAGGCACATAATAGAAGAAGTGGAAGAAGGGAACGATGTTCTTTCAAGCACCCCAAGTCATTCATATTTGACGCTCCAAAAATTAAAGATTTTTTGTATTGAAAATTGCAACAATTTGGAGTATATATTCTCTGAGAATTTAGCCGTAGGGCTAGTGAGTTTTGGAAAGTGTGTTCATTTGAGGAAGCTCGGAATTGAAGTATGTATTTGGCAGTGAAAAGGAACGTAATCATGCAGTTTACCCAAGTGAAAAGGAGACTAATATCATAAATTTTTCTAATTTTCATACTCTATGGTTGATAGATTTACCAAATGTGATTGACATTTGGCCTCAATATTGTCGTCCACATCTTCCAAATCTTAAAAAGTTATACTGCCATAAATGTCCCAAATTGCTTGACTCTTCCATAAATAAGACGATGACTGCTTCAAATCTCCCGCAAGAAACAACTTCAAAGGTAATATATTATTTCAAAATCATGATATCTTTAACTAACATAACCACATGAGCATTTATAGAAACATAGTTATTATTTATTATTTCATTAAGTTGATTAAAAATAACGAGCTTTAAATATGAATTAATATTGAGATTTTAAGGAATCAGTATACTTTGTCAAGTGATGTTGTTTAAATGCATTAAGAATAAAAATCATATCGCAGTAGTTTTTTATCATTACTTTTATTCTGATAACTATCAAGATTACAGTTTATATTCTTATTGTGTTTGAGTAGAAAAATATATGCATAAATTAGTCATAATTCTGTGAAATGGATAATCTTTTATCTAGTCTACTAAACAAGTATTTATCAATTTAATCAATTATATTTTAATGAATTGTATTCAGACCTACTGATTATGATTGTTTTTTTTTTCGATTAGTATTGTAATTTTTTTATAGGTTTGTTTTTAATAATGAGTTTTGATCTAGTTTTTTGTTTTTATTTTTTAATACATTTTAGGTATGCTTCCTCACATTAAGTTTATTGAAAAATAATATATATTATTTTCAAAGATGCAATACATGTAAATAAAGAAAATGATATTGTAATTAGAAGTGATAGATATAAGATTTTGAAGTGCGTTATATAGTGTGATATTTGAAGTACGTTAGATTGATGAATTAATTAATGATTGAAATATATGGACTTAGTCCTTTATTTAGCAAAATTAATAAATTAAATCTGTAAAAATTCCATGCTTTGTATTTATCTTTTCATTACTAAATGTGCAATTGTATTCATAATTTTTTTCAAAAACAAGTTTGTTGATTTGAATTAGCCATAACTTATGAAGTGTAAAATGTAAGATATTAAGAATGAATTATGTTGTGTATACAGGATAATCAAATACCATGGTTTCCACCCCAACTTGAAGAGCTTAAATTGACTGATGTTAGAGTAAAAGGTCTCTTCCAATTCCAAATGGGAGAAGAAGGGGGCAGTAGAGAACTACTTCCTCTAAACTTAGATACATTAATCTTGGTAAACTTACCTGAGCTCAACTTCATATGGAAGGGCCCCACAGGTTTTCTAAGCCTCCAAAACCTTGAAACTGTTAGCATATATGGATGTCCAAAATTGAAAACCATCTTCTCCATCACTGTTGTTACAAGTTTACCAATGTTGAGGATTCTGGATATAAAGAACTGTGATGAATTGGAACAAATATTTGATTTAGGTGATGCACCACAACTACAAACCCTGTATTCTTCCCAACAACTCTGCTTCCCAAAACTCTATTCCATTAGAGTTAAAAAGTGCAATAAGTTGAAATGTCTTTTTTATAATCTATCGGCTAGTCATTTTCCCAGTCTGGGAACTTTGGAAATAGAAGAGTGCTATCAGTTACACAAGGCTTTTGGTTTTGAACATGAAGCTGATGATGGTGGTGAAGAACAGACGGCTAAAAAGGGAGAACAACTACTACTACAGAAACTGAACTTTATAACACTTACAAATTTGTCAAACTTCGAAGAGATTCACCACGGATTTAAGTTAAAAGAAGATGTTGTACATAACATAGAGGAATGTCCTAAGTATTCTCCAAGTTTATATCTGCATACAGGTAAAATTCACATGTCCTTTTTCTAGACACAATTACATGTCTTTGGATTATGATTGTTTTAAGTAAAATATATTTATCAGATATGTAAATAGAAGACTACAGTGAAGTATGGGAAGTGTGGTATTGATTTAAAAAACAAAGTGTGGAATGGACAATGCAACCGTGCCTCAAGTTATCACCCAACTCATCTCCAACCGCTACAATAAATTGGTGAGATAACTTTTTTTTGTCCGCTAAGAAAACATTTTTTAAATTAACCAATGCTAACTCACTGGCCCCAGTATTCTCATGTCACTCATTATGGAATAATATTCAAACATTGATACCATTTAATTATTTTGTAGGGAGACAATTGCTGGAGGGAAGCAGAGTGTTGAGACGAGTTGTGGGTGTAGGGGTGATATTAAAATTTGTATAAAAATAATCAATAACAGAAAGAAAGTTCTGTCTGTTAAATATTTATCTCTGTGAGTATTTATTTTCTTGTTTTAGGATTCAAGAATTTGATAGGGAATAGGTGATATTGTAAGATGTCTAAGTCTTATGTCGTGTATCGTGTAATATGATACACTCAGTGCTATATTTAAGTGTTTGATTCTTCCCTCTTTGAATTAAATTTTTAAGAGTGATTTTCCAAATATTTAGACATTTATCAATTCATATCATCAGAGCTAGTTAGCAAATTCCTGTAAGAACTAAGGAAAAAGAATTTGAAATCCTAATAACCTAAAAGACATGTGATTGGTACTTCAAAAACAAATCTCTGTCAAAAATTGATTAATTATAACTAACTAGCCTATTCTCTTCCAATTTATCATACAAGTAGCACAAAAAGAATAAATGAAAATTAGTAAATTTGGTTTCATTGTCCAATTCACAAGGCACTAATTAACATCCTCAGATTCAATCAAATATTTTTTCTTAAGAAAGATATAAATTTTGAACTTCTATCTTGGTTTGATGGTTGGTGCACTTCCACTGGCAAGGTCACTACTTGACACATCTCCTGAAATAAAATGAGTGTTTATAGTAGATGATGAAGGTTGTGAACTCAATATTGTACCAGAAGAATCACTTGTAACATATTCAACTCCCTTGGAATCTGGCTCAAGTAACATAGAACAGATGTATTCAAGCTCTCTAGCCACTTCTGCCATTTTAGGCCTCTCATCTGGTAAATCTTTGCAACACTTTAAGGCTAAAGTAAAAAATCTCACTGCATACTTAAATGGATAAGACTCAATACGTTTATCAACAACCAGATAAATTCCACCAGATTGGTATGCCATATTAACCTGAAATAAAAAAAGGAAGAAACAAAAAGATTTAGGTTTTACTTAAATCATTTCTCATTAAACACTTATATGAAGAAGAAAATAAGAAGGTAAAACGAATTAACCTTCTCTTATATGTTAAATATGTTAAAGTTAACTTGTACACAGTTAAACCAAGTTGACTGAATTGACCTTTATTAAATTGTCAAGAAGAGAAATCATGACATAACTGTCTAATTATATTTTCTCCATGAAAGATTGGTGGCCTTCCTGTCAAAAGTTCCAAAAATACAACACCCAGACTGTAAACATCACTTTTGTCAGTCAAATTACGTGTTAAGAAGTACTCTGGATCAAGGTAACCCTGCATGTTGAGAACATCGTATAAACAATAGAAAAATTAAATCATTGAACGGATAAAATCAACCTTAAACAATATATAAAAAATAATTTCCAATGAATTAGTTAGATACATCTTTGTATTTTGGTTTCAAAGATCCAAACGTCAAACTTATTTCTTAAACTATACAAAACACACATGACTGGCAGCAGTTATTTTCTACGCATAACTGTCTAAACAGTCCCTCACTTTGAGTTGCGATCAAGATCAGACTCCCTCCCAATGTTTCATATGTGTTGATAGTAATACAGAGAAGTATTTATCTTTTTCTTTTACATAGACTTAGTGTGTCACCTCTTCATTACTTGTAATATTGTTAACTGATTGTAAATTATAAATCAGCTACAACTGTCATATGACAGTTGAAACTGACAGATTAGAGTTTAGATAAGATCTTCATATCTGTACTATAAATATCAATTGTAAACTCAGCCTCTTATTTTTCCAAAAGAAATATGCCAACAATGTTCATCTTTAAGTCATACTTGAATTAAGGCATTGGTCTACTACATTTGACCTTTTTAAATTTTGTAGAATACTGTCTCATAATTTCAAATCTCATACTAAAACACATGCTCAATTATAGTAGAAGTAAATGCAGTGATGAAAACCATACCGGGTCCCCTTTACCACAGTGGATACATGAGCAGGTACATTTCCTTCAATATCTGGAACTGGGGCAAGTCGTGAAAGTCCAAAATCGGCAACTTTTGCTGTGTACCTACAGTCCAATAATATATTGCTCGCCTTCACGTCTCGGTGGAATATTGGAGGATTAGCTTCTGTGTGCAGATATAGAAGACCTTTTGCTGATCCTAGAGCAATCTTTAACCTCATAGAAAAACTAAGAACATCTTTTGAATAAGCTGTCATAAAACATTACCAACATAGTTAAGACATAGAAAGGCATTTTTTTATTAAATTAAAAGTAAAATTATAACGTTAGTCTCTTTGTACTTGAAACCAAATTGGAGCCAGAAATAAGAACAAGAAAACTTATACAGAAAATTAGATGATAGAAGTTTAAATATACCAGAAAGGTGATCCCTTAGGGTTCCATTTGGCATATATTCATAGACTAACATCTGCAAGCACAAAGAAACAAACCAAACAGAACACATAAACTAGTCAAAAAAAGGACATAAGATTTAAGGGAGAAAAAGAACCAAAATAACCATTTCCTTAAAGAACCATAAAGAATAGGCTTAGTTGTGCTTTACTCCCTCATTTTAACAAAATGGCATCAGGCAAAGTTACCTGTTCACCCTCTTCGTCACAGTATCCAATCAGAGACACAAGGTTGCGGTGGTGTAGCCTTGATAGCAATTCTATTTCTGTAAGGAAATCCCTCCTAAGAAGCCCAAACACGGATACGGGCACGGATACGACACAGATACGGGCACGGATACGACACAGATACGGACACGGAGATACGGCTAAACTGAAAATTATAGGACACGGGACACGGCTATATATAAATTAGAATGTAGTAATATATTTTGTTATATGAAAAAAAATCAAGAAAAACATAATGTTTAACTTTTATTTTTTGGAGATTTTAAAGACGACCTTTATAAACCTTCCCATAACCCCCTTCTCCAATTTGAGCAGACTCACTAAAATTGTTTGTACCCAAGGCCATTTCTTTGTAATCAAATGATCTTACACCTTCAACTTTTAGCGAGATCCTAGATGCTGTGAAAATATTAGAAGCCTTTGTTTAAGATATATATAATCAAGTCATTCTTGATGGTACAGAAAATTAGATTTAGAATATATTTTACCAAAATAAAATATGTGCAATAACATCTAGACTTCAAATTATGAAAGAGCCAAAGCCTTGAAGACATTTCAAATGGGAAAAAAATAATAGGCTAACTCATTGTAAGGTACTCACCGTTACGCCGCTTGGAAAGTGCACGATAATCTCTCAAGCGTATTCTCAAAATAAGAATGGAAACAACTGCAGATAATGTAAGTGCACAGGCAATTGCACCTAAGATTATTCAAGCCAATGCACCTTTGCTTATCCTTGAACTTGAAGAGGGAGTAATGGCTGCATAATAAGCAGTATATGAGTACAATTGATCAACCTTAAAACAGTTTTCAAATATCTTATTCCAATATATGGGATTAACCTTCAATATAATTTCAAAATATTTATTTGAAAGGTGAAGCATGAATTATACTGTAAAAAGGCTGAGTTCTTAATAAAATATAGAGAACCACTAGGTCTGTTTGTACAAGTTTCTTCATAAACAACTTTAGCAGAGAAATGAATTGGGTTTCTGTTAGGACAGAAAATAAGGAAAAGACATGGAAGGTGTATTATAGGAGAAAACTTAAAAATAAAGGGTAAGGGAGTTGGTTAGTTAGTTGGTTATGGTTGGTCTTTAAATAAAGACCAACTGGTTTTAGGATTACAGTTTCGTTGACAGGAGAAGTCCTGTGTGAAATCAGTGTTTCCTTTGTGATTGTTCTGATTGTACGGCGGGGTGGGAATAAACAGAGGTTATTCAGTTCTTTTCTGTGTTCTTGGAGTATTTTGGGTTTTCTGTTTTTGGGTTCCTAACAGTTTCTCAATGAACTGAACTTAATTTATACATAAGCTAATTTATAGAAACTCACTTATCTAGCTATATGTAGCTCTCTCTATTTATTTTTTTAACTTTCCATAAAATAATTTAGTTAGTAAAAAGAGCTCATTTCACACTTTTCTTCTTATTCTTCTCTTCTAGAAGTGTTTATAGAGGAGTTTATTTAAACAAGTGTTAACTCAATCTGCATAAAACTTTAAACAATTCAATTACAAGTTTCCATGATCACTGTTCAACCACCTGACTGAGATTCAACTTCAGTTTTCTTGTTAACAGTGTCCAAGTACTTCTAGGAAAATCATATCATCAGAAGTTTTTGTAACTCACCCTCGTTGTAAAGATCCAGTAGAATGAAGTCCAAGAGTTCATAAGGACCAAAAAAGTCACTGTCATGAATATTCCACTATCTGAACATGTCCCTAATCCGAATAACCTCACCTGTACTGAACTCACGAGAACTTGTATTGTCCACATATTCTGGAAAAAGCTTCAAGTTCATTCTCAACCGCCCTTCTTCCCATGTAAAACGCTCAATGAACAGCTGATTAGTATGCATACTAAGACCATCTGTCAGGAAGTTCTCAAATTTTTTCACATATGCACGGAAATCTGAAAAACCTGGACTTTTCAACCGATAATGAACAATCAATGGGGCAACACTGATACACTCCACATTGTATTCATAAGAAGGGGTATCCTTGACTTGGACAGACAACAGTGGAGCCTCCATCCTTGTCATTGTCACTTTCACGTCCACAGAACTGAACAAAGGAGTTATTATTCGAACATACAGGATTTCCCTCAAGCCTGAAAAACAGTGATTTCAATAATATTGTGACAAGTTACCGAAGGAAGATGGAATAATCAATGTTCAACAATATTTGACCTTTATCATAAGGATTTATATTATTATTTTGAACAAGCATGACAAAGAAAAAAGATAAAACTCTCCACTACTCTTAAATTAGTACGTCTGAAAAATCAGTTTAGAAGCTTACATAAGTGTGAGATTTGGAGGAAGATTTGTACTGCCTGATATGCTTGTAAGTTGATTATGCTGCATGTATCTGCAACAGAGCAAATCAAAAACAAAAAAAATTAAAAGGCATCTAAGCTAACAAAAAAGTTGTGGATACAGGATGCCTTAGGAATATACAGACATATTCATGTTCTCACACATAGTATCACCCACAGCAGAAGAATAATGAGGACACAAATTTATAAACCATAAACCCTAAATTTGTGCTCTAAAATATAAATCTACAAGAGCAAAATTGCAAAATTATCATTTCATGTCTTACAAGATAAGTTCCTCGGTTGCATTTAAAGTTCTGTTCTGCCAAATGGTAGAGGGAACAGTACCACTAATTGAATTGTTTGGAACTGACCTGCCATAGGGAACGACACGTCTTAAAAATTGTTGCTTTTATAGAAGAATTTTATAGATATGTATGTATGTGTATGTGTAGAAATACATTACGGTTTGATGTAGAAGAAGAAGGTGAAACAAAAGACAAACTTACAATTTCTGAAGACGTGGAAGACTAGAAAAGTAGGTTGGAATTGTTCCATTGAACTTGTTGTTTGATAAGTCACTGCACAAGTCCTCAGAGTAAGACAATAATATCATATGCAATCCATGTAATCATATTTAGAATATTTTCTCCAACCACTTAATATGAGGAAAATATTTGTAAGGGGAAACCAAATCAACTAATGCATGACCAATAGATTTGTAAGCAATAGATGTTCTTACATGTCTGATAGCTTATTGGTAGGAATTGATTCATTCAACTGATTGAAACTAAGGTCACTGGAATACACAGAAACAGCAATCAGTTGAAACAGTTACTGATTTTAATCATGTGCATTGTCTAACTCATTATTTTGGCAGTTGCAGCCACTTCTTTTTGATAAAAATCCAATAAAATCAATGCATAATATAATTTGAAAGAAAATGAAATAGCTAAACTTACAGGTAAGTAAGGTGTGGTATCCTGCTGAAATCAGGAATTGGTCCTTTCAAGTTGCAGTTCCTGATAAAGCCAAGAAAAAACAAATAAGAACATATGGACCAATGAACTTTACACTAGGATCATTTCTCCTCACAGAACTAAATATGTTGTTTGAGACAAGAAATTTTGTTAAGAAGAATAAAGTGAAAAATATGAGGAATGACAATGTGGTATCCTCCAAATAGAGAAAAAGGAAATTGAGAAAATGATAAGAGTTTGCCAAAACAATTTGGACATCAGCCTAGTGCAACAGTAACGTACTGGCAGCAATATGTGTGAATACTCACTTGAAAACAATATATATAATTGTATTTCTTAATAGTTTAAGCACCTTGCAAGTTTCTCTCTGATTGAAAGTTTTATGAACTACAAATCACAAAGGTTTTAGAATCTTAAATCGGTATTCACCATACATTAAAATAAAGGCTTCCACTGCCCCACTCTTGAGATCCATGAGATTCCAAGATTTATTCTTAGCACGCATGGATTTGACCCCAAGCGCTACCGCGGTAACGTACTTGCAAACACAAGATCATAAAATGCACTTACAATTTCAACAATTTTGACATGTTGGCATAAGATTCTGGCATGCTATTTCCATCGAAGTTATTGTTATCGAGTTGACTGCAATAACAAGAACATCCAAAGTTACTTAAAATATTATTTATTTAGAAGACGTATTTATCGGTTCAAGTTCAGCAAACATAGTAGAAACAAAAACATTCAAAAACTAAAGGGTCTAAAAGTACAATGACAGAAATTGCAAATTTCTAATATTATGACTTTAGAATTTCTCTTCTTAGGTTTATAATGTTCAACTTTAGAATTTCTCTTCTTGCAATTCTGATTTGTAGTAATAGGTTGGCATCACTTCACAGTGTATGAGCATGCTATTCAATCTTCACTACAGTTGAACATCTGTCAACATTTAGCTTAGGTTCCTTTTTTAGAATCTGTAGCTAGTTGTTCAGTCAGTTAGAAAGTTATTTCAGTCAATTTCAACTCAGTTAGGTCAGTCTATGCATAAATAACATTCTTTTAATTGAACTCTGACTTTAATCATTCAGAATTTTTTTCTAAAATTTTCCTCTCAAATTTTTGAACCCTAATATGGTGTCAGAGCATTGCAGATCTTAATTACATTCCACTTAATGACCTTACTTCAACAGTATTATTCGAACTTGTATAAATTCATAATTTCCTTCTTCTCTTTTCCTTGGATCCATAGAGGTCTGAAACACTGGTCTGTGGAGGCCTGAGGTGAAGTGCAAGTTATAATGGTGGTTAAGTACAAACTGATCCCAGATTTCCCATCTATGTACATTATCACTCACTCTTATCTCTCCCCCAAAAAATCTGTGGGTGACTACATCTTGTGAATCTGTTTGAACCTTTGAGAAAAAAATGAACATATATTCATGTTAACATGGCTTATACAGAAGAATAAATTTAAAGTGGAGAATTCAAGTCTCATACAGTTCTCTAACATGTAGATAGCCATCGACTAACGTTGTATCCGAGCACATGACTCCTGTCCAGTTAGATGTACAAGGATCTCCACGATCCCAGTTGCTCAAATTTCCATTAGTATCAATCAAACTTCTCTTTATGGTTCTTAATGCGTCAACTGCAAGATAATGCAAATGAAATCTTATATTTTGAATAAAAACATATGAAAACACATTACTCACTCCTACATATTAAACATCCTCACACATTATTATATGTGGGGACAAAAGCTAAATAGTAGTTCAATATCTGAAGGGAGTGTCAGAACTTGGGGTGAGCTTCCAATAAAAATGAGTTTACACTAGTCAGATTATAAGTATTTCCATTAATGTTGGGTGAGATTGAAGGATCACATCAAGAACTTCCCTCATGCCATTCCCAGTAGATTCTCTCTAAGTCCTTTTGTGGGGTTTACATAACATCAAGATATGGGTAAGTGATGCTGGTAAAGGATCTTATAATATGAAGTTTTGTGAATTGTCACCTCCTTATCTCAATTATTGGAATATGGCAATCAGTTTAAAATGAAATTTTACAGAAAATTTTTGGATATATTTATAAACTGAAAATTGTAAGATAATAAAAGGACATAATTAAACACTTAATTAAATCTTAATATTAATTAATTGCATATTTTTAACAGTTAAAAATTTATAAATTATAATTTTGATTTAAATTTTTATATAAATTATATTTTAAGCAATATTTGTGTAAACAAAATTTCCTCCTCATAATTTTAAAATAGTTATTATTTTTAGTAAAAAAATAAATATTTTATTAAAAATAATTGAAGAACTAAAAATTATTAAACAAGTATAACATTAAATTAATAATTTTAAAAAAGTGTTAATAATCCAAAAATTGTAATCATTTTCACACTCACATAAAAGCTGTAGAAAGAGGAAGATGAAAAACAATCTGGGATATTCTTTTGGATATGCTTAAAGTATTACAAATCAACCATCCTTTTATTTAAGCTAAGAGAAAGATTTTGAATAGAGACCATTTGCTCTTATTGAAAAGGGCACTGCAATAATACAACCTGGATTCAATTAACTAATTATAAGAATTAAAAAAAATAGTTAGTAATATTAAAATTGTTGTACATTTTATTTTCAAACTTAATTAACATTAGCTAATCATACACTTTTGTTATTTTTTAATTTTTTAATTAATTTAATTCTTTTAATCTCTCAACTAATGTGTATTGTTTCAATTTTATTACTTTTTAGATGTTTTTATTAATGTAAGAGATATTATAGTTTGACTTTTAGTAAAAAGACCAAATCAAACCTCTAATTAATATAAGTAAAAAGAATTTGTTGTTATGCACAGTTGAAGGAAAAAAATCTATTTAGTACACACATTGAAAATCTTACAGAAAGTCCGTCATGAAAGAGATTATCTACCATATATCACTTCTAGAAACGCTGGTCATAAACATAAAAAAAAAAGATTATAATAAAATACAAACTTGAATATATGGGGAAATTCATAAACAGAAAAAAAAATAATAATATACCTTCGGTGGGATCAGTGATCAAAGCAGTAGCAAATAGAAAATAGCAGAAGAAACACAAGCACAGAAGAACAGCTTCTTCACACTTACAACCCTTTGAAAGATACATCCCACTCAAACTGCCAAAATCTATTAAATATTTCTCCTGAACTCAGCAAAGTGTTTTTCTTGCCCTGTTAACAACAAAACCAGTTAGAGACATTCATGAATCCTTTTACTCTTCTAGTTATCCATGTATAAATAATCTTAAATCAACTCTATAAAATGGTTGACAAGTACCTTTGTTCATTAAAGATCCCTTCGAATCAGCTCAGCTTCTTAATTGCGCATTTTAAGGAATTAGTATCTTGATTGCTGCCCAACAAAACACATATAAACTTATCACTGTTTTCTATCGGAATGAATGGCGTATGAATGTATGAACGGTGAACGGAATGGCGTATGAACGTATGAACGGTGAACGGCGTGGACGGAATGAATGGCGTTATTTTGGAGAACGGAGTCAGCGCCAAGGTGTTTGGAGGGAGGAGCAGAGGGGAAAACGTACATTGCGTTCGATTCAATCCTCTTCTCACTCAGTCTCTACTTTCCTTTTTTTCAAACTTCCCAAGTTCTCACGGCGAACACGATATGATGAAGATCTTTCAGAGGTGGGTAAGGGTGAAGGAGGTATTCATCTCCAGACGCAGAAACAGGTGGGGAAGACGGTTTGGGTTCGTGAGATTCTTTAACGTCTCAAATGAGTCTAAACTGGAGAAGGAGTTGGATCAGATTTTCATTGGTAATATGAAACTCTATGTTAATATGCCAAAATATAGGAGAACTGAGTATTCTCAACTAGCTGGGCCACTTCCTGTGGGAGACAAGGGCAAGAATCAACGAATCCATGGAAAAGTGCAATTGAAGGAAGAGGAGGAATGGAGAGAAGTAAAGAAGAGGGGCGCACGTAGGGACCACACTTTGAGGTACTCCTATGCTGAAGTTGTTCGGAAATCTCCACAGGACCAGTGGAAGGGTCCATGTATTGAAACCACATCAAAAATTCTTCCTTGAATGACAACCAGTGCAGTAGGTCGAATGGTTTCAGACCTAGATTTTGTGTCTTTAAGTGAAGAGTTTGTCAAAGGAGGCATGTCAATGATCAAGGTGAGATATTTGGGTGATAACTTCGTCCTCTTGACCCCTAAGGAAGGAGAACGGATGGAAGACATCATCAAGCTGAATAAAAGTTGGTTTACGAGCGTGTTCGAAGACCTAGAACCCTGGTCAGCCTCTTTTGTAGCGAGCCACAGGTTAGTTTGGGCAAGGTGTTATGGCCTTCCTCTACCCCTATGGAACAAGGATTGCTTGTCTAAGATTATTGGAGAGATGGCAGATCTGGTGTCCATCGATGAGGTAACTGAGCAGTGGGAAAACCTTGAATATGTGCGAATCCAATTGCGGGTGACCAAAACGAGTAGAATCAGAATCACAAATGGGTATCGGATAAATGGTCAAATTTACAATATTAGTGTTATTGAAGAGGAATTTGATCAAGGAGGACGAGCATGTAGTTGCCCTGAACCCAATTATACTTCCTCAGATAATATATCTTCATCGGACACCTTCATCGAGGAATCTGGTTTTTCGGACAAAGCTTTGGAAGGTGGGGACATTGTTGCCGGAGGCACTTCTCGACAGGGAGAGGAGGATGAGGGAGACAACGGAATGACCTTACAGGCAAAGTTGAGTCAATTAAGGAAACTTACTCAGCATGAAAAGGGGAGGCAGAGCAAAGACAGTTTACCTTACACAAATAAGGTAATACGTGAGCAGGGGGTCCTGATATTGGGGCAACTTTATCTGTACAAAAGAAAGTCAACTCTATATGTTCCCTCATACACAATGCTCTATCTGACCTAGTTCACTGCTCTCAAAACCTTAACTCCCTTATATCCAAACCCGAATTAAGTGTGGGCCTGCTGCCTGAGGCCCAAATTAACAATAGTGAGGGTTTGGGCCTAACGAAACAGGGAGCTAGGGTTGCTACGGAAGCGGATCACGGAAGGGCGGGGCAAGGGAAGTTCACGGCAATGGAGGCTTCGATTAATTTCTTTGGAGGGAGGTACATGGAGCTTACCTGCAGATCCCCTCACCCAGGGGGCACGATTTGAAACGGCGAGCCTCGAGGAGGACCTATACACAACCATACGTCCAACCATATCGCGTCCCATGGTGAACTAAGCAGTGTGGGTAGTTCCACGTCGGTGAGCAGAGGCCCAACCAACGATGAAGCCTCACCAATTGCGGAAGTAGAACCCATTACGTCGGAGAATGTGCGGAGGTTGCGAGGCCTATGGGAACAAGGTTCGAAACCGTCATGCCTACGGTGGAGGTCTAAGGGAGGATTAGGGCCCCTGCATTACAGGGTCAATTCTTCATCCAGGTTAAGTCAATGCTCCTTTGCTGAATCTGATCATGATATTGAACACTGCAATAACAGATTAAGGGTTGAGGAGTGTGTAGCTGAATCTGAACGTATCTGGGATGCGGGTAAACATCTAGGGGTGAGGTGTTCTGGGGAGGAGGTGAATATTGTAGTTGAATTGAAAAGTATGAAGGAAAGGGATAAGCAAGTTAAGAAGAATGCCGAGGAGGGTACTAGTCATGTTGAATTATGATAATTTTCAATCTTAATATCAGGGGCTTGAGGGGGGGGGGGGGGGGTACTAAAGCTAATTATTTGAAACACTGTATAGCCAAGGAGGGGGTGGAATTTGTGTGTTTGCAAGAGACAAAAATCGTGTCTTTTACTGATAATCGTTGTTTCTCTCTTTGGGGGGACACTAATATAGGTTGGGTGCATTATGAAGGTGATAATGGTGCAGGGAGCATGTTATCAATGTGGCATAAAGATAAATTCTGCTATCATTCGCATGTTATCGAGATAGGTTTCATTGCGGTAGTAGGTCAGCACATTAAATCTAGTTGTATGTGCTTTGTGGTAAATATCTATGCAGCTTGTAACCACAGTGCAAAAATCACTTTATGGGAAGCTTTAACTTCACTAAAGAGGAGTTATCAGAACATGGCTGGATGTTTTTGTGGAGACTTTAACGTTGTAAGAAGGGAGGATGAAAGGAAAGGAATCAGAGCTGGGTCTAGTAAGAGGAAGGAAATAAATGGTTTTAACTGTTTTCTCGACGAAAACAGTATGGTGGACATCCCAAGTGTGGGCAAAAAATATACATGGTTCAAACCAAATGGAACCGCTAAAAGTAGGTTGGATAGAGTGCTGGTTTCTGAAGCATGGATCCAGACCTGGCCATTCTATAAGCAATATGTGCAACAAAGAATTGTGTCCGATCACTGTGCTATTGTGGCAAAGTCTTGGGCCAAAGATTGAGATCTCAAACCTTTTCACTCCATAGATGCTTGGTTCATGGAGCCAGGGTTCAAGGTGTTTGTGAAGGAGAAATGGGGGTCGTACAATGGTCAGAGAAACAGCATATCTAGTCTCAAGGAAAAACTAAAATTCTTGAAGGCAGACCTCAATGTGTGGAACAAGAATGTGTTTGGATGTTTGCAAACAAATCAAAAGCAAATCCTAAAGGATATTGAGATCCTTGACGCTAAGGACGATAATGATGTTTTAGAGGAGAGCGATAGAATAAGAAGAATGGAATTACTCAGCCAATTGAGAATGATTGATAATAAGCTGGACTCTCTTGCAAGGCAAAAAGCAAGAACAAACTGGTACAAGTTCGGGGACATGAATTCCAAATTTTACCACACGGCCATCAGGTGGAGAAGACTTAAAAACGAAGTCAAAGGTGTGCAGGTTGGGGGGCAATGGTGTGAGGAACCGGAAGTAGTTCATAGGGAAGCTAAGGCTTTGTTTGAAAAGAGGTTCACGACTACACTGAACAGATGTTTTCAAGCTCTCTAGCCACTTCTGCCATTTTAGGTCGCTCATCTGGTGCATCTTTGCAACACTTTAAGGCCAACGTCAAAAACTTCTCCACATATTCTTAAGGATAAGAGCCAATACGTTTATCAATAACTGAAAACAATCCACCAGATTCGTATGCCATACTAACCTGAAAAAAGGATTTAAAATGTTATCTCTCTCTCTCTCTCTCTCTCTCTCTCTCTCTCTCTCTCTCTCTCTCTCTCTCTCTCTCTCTCTCTCTCTCTCTCTCTCTCTCTCTATATATATATATATATATATATATATATATATATCTTTTAGAGATGGGAAATCATCAAGGAACTATTATGACAAGTGATACAAATCATTTGTACCTTGCTGATGTTAGATTATTAAATAACTATCAGCATTTACACCATCTAAATTAGAATGTAATGTACAATATATTCTGTTGACTAGCTGGTGTTAGTATCTAATTTAGTCATGACAATTTGTAATTTAACTAGATTAGAGAATAAAATATTATTAATATTTAAAATGATTTTTATTATTAATAAAAATTTATAAAATAATTTTTAAATTGATAAAACATTTTTCCCTGACTTCTTGTATATATTCGTAACTTGTGGAGAGGTGAAAGCAGAAACACAACAAAATTGGAAAAAGAATTTGTTGTTATTGATAAAGTGAAGAAAAATTAAGGAATGAATTGCATCTTTATGCCTTACTTGGAAACTAAGGAAGTTCATGCTTCTTTCTCATTTCTTTTCATTCTTTAAAATTCCATCCATTCACTTCATATTGTAATCCCTTAGGGTTCCATTTGGCATATATTCATAGACTAACATCTGCAAGCACAAAGAAACAAACCAAACAGAACACATAAACTAGTCAGAAAACGACAAAAGATTTAAGGGAGAAATAGAACCAAAATATTTTCAGAGGAAAATATGAATTTGGATTCCCTAACTTCCCTAGCTATAATTCATTGAAAGATACGTCACAATTAAGTATCAAAATAACCATTGCCTTAAGATTCATAAAGAATTATGGGTTTTTTGACATCTAAAGTTTCAGAACTTTTGGGTATTTGATTTTGCTCTATATTACAAAAAATGTAACTTTGTGATTGTGTATATGGGTTGGATTACTCCTGAAATAACCCTCTAATTTAATTTATTCATTGCTAATAAAAAAAATCATAAAAAATATGCTTAGTTGCGCTTTACTCCCTCATTATAAATAGATTTAGAATATATTTATGCCAAAATAAAATATATGCAATAACAACTAGACTTCAGATTATGAAAGAGCCAAAGCCTTGAAGACATTTCAAAGAGGAAAAAATAATAGGCTAACTCATTGTAAGGTACTCACCGATACGTCGCTTGGAAAGTGCACGATAATCTCTCAGCTTATTCTCAAAATAAGAATGGAAACAATTGCAGATAATGAACTGCACATGCAATTGCACCTAAGATTATTGCAGCCAGTTAATATTACTTTCATATTTTCTTTTCCTGTATGACTCGTGGTTTTCTAAATTTTAATGCAAATACAAATGCTCTCAAACTGAGTTCAAGGGAGTCTACAAACTTTTCCAAGCATAATGGCTAGAGAAGAAAAACTTTTGTATGAAATATGCACAAGTCTAACATCTAAAAAATTTATTTCATTGGGTTAGTACATAATCCATTATGAGTACATATTTTTAATATAACTCATTTCTGCAATTTTATAGTCCTTGCATGAACACCTTCCAATTTGTGCAACTGACAGTATTTTTTCCTCTGCATATTTTGAAGTTCTTCAAATAAAAAGAAATTTTTTAAAGTAACCAAAGCTAACTCAGTGGCCCCACTAGTCTCATGTCACTCATTATGTAGAAGAACATAATATTAAATCATTAATACCATATAATTATTTTGTATAGACAATTGCTGGAGGGAAGTAGAGTGTTGTGACGAGTTGGCAGTATTGGGGTAATATTTTATGTGAGTGTTTATTTTCTTGTTTTAAGATTCAAGAATTTGAGTGGTGATACTGTGAGAAGTCTAAGTATTATGTTGTGTATAGTGTAATATGAAACATTTAGTGATACATTTAAGTGTTTGATTCTTTCCTCTTTGAATTAATTTTTTAGAGAGATTCTCCAAATATTTAGATATTTATAAATTCAAATCATCAGAGCTAGTTAGCAAATCCTTGTAAGAACTAAGGAAGTCAAGAATTTGAAATCCTTATAGCCTAAAAGATATGTGAATGGTACTTCAAAAGCACCTGGAATGCACCATCATAAACAAATCTTTGTCGCTCTGAGTGAGCTGCTTGCAAAACAACAAATATACTATCTGCATCCACTGAAAATCCTTCATTTGGTTGTCTATAAGTTGCTGCTATAACCATTATAACACTTAACGCAACCAATATTTTGCTTGTGATACAACTGAATGTTATGTTGTTGAGTAATAGTTTGTCTCAAAAGACTGGATATTGAACAGACAAAACAAGAAATAGTTCTCTTAAAATTTTAATTTGTAACATTTATTCAAAAATATATTGGCATTGTTTGAATAAAGTTTACATGTAAATTAAGCAAAACAGAAAAAAAATTATAAGATTGAAATTAAAGTTAATCTTCCTCACTAGTATGTATTTTAGATAAATTAAAACATACAATATTATGATCTAATTGAAATTGATGTAACAAAAAGATTCATCTTCATTGATTATTCAAATATGAAATTATTAATGTCATCTCTTAAGCATTGATTCCTCAACTATTTAGCAAACTTCTTATTATTAAGAAAAGATGTTATAAAGCATTTGATATATGAAAATATATTCCTAACATAAAAATATATCAAGTATTTTCATTTAAATAAAATCATCAGAAAAATACTTCACAGCCAAATCCAAGGATCTAATTCAAGAATAAAAATTCAAGCTTTAAGCATAAAATGAAAATACCAATATCAAATAAGAACAAAATATCATATATAAATACTACCACGATTCATCAGAGTTTGAAAAGAATCCGTTCAATCCCAAAAGAAAGAATTAGTCACTCATAATAGCCATTACAAGCACCCAAATGATTATGGAAAGCAAGAGAAGAAGATTCAAAGTGTATCTCCTTGATGGCTCCTTCCTAGGATTTCCTTCTAATCCCTCTTGTTCTGCCCTATTTTCGTATTTAACCTAATTTGGGCTTGGATTTAGTGACATCTCGCTCAAGCGAGACATACCTTGCTTAAATGAGATCATTAATTCAAATAATCCCCACTCTCTAGAGCAATCTCGCTCAGACGAGTCCTAGGCAAGACTTAGGCGAGACTTGAGCGAGCTTGTATGAATTTGAGCAAGCTTGACACTTGGTCTCTAGACCATTCTCGTTTGGACGAGCATTGGTTTGTCTATGGACCATTCTCGCCTAAGTGAATTTGGGCGAGTCTTGAATGTCCAAACCTTATCTTTTTTAACTCTTCTTTATTCATTTCTGACCATATGCTCCATCTTTCCTTACTTTCTTAACACAAAATTTGGGATAATTTTTTTTATTAATCTCATAATTCAGAATATTTTATTAAATTCAATTCTTCACAAATTTGAATTAGATAATAAACAAATCAACAATTAAAATCCATAAATACTTAATTGTTGTTTGTATGGAATTTCACTAAATAATGGTATTTATCAACTTCATCATCTGAATGTTGTGTATAAATTGTTCCAGTATGGCTATTTCAACTGCAGAGAATCTTCAACACTTGAAATATAAGAATTATATAATTTATAACAACTATTTAATTTATATATAGAATAAAATGTAGCAGAATATAAAATATTAATAATATTTGAATTTTAATTTCATAAATTTAAATGATAAATGAATATATTTTTATCTTTATATAATAATTATTTAAAAAAAATAAAAAATCTAAAACTTAATTTAAATAAAAAAATATTAAACCAATATTCTTAACCGTCGGTGTGAATATATATTTATAACTGTTATATTATCATCGAAATTATTTTTTAATCTATAAATACTAGATACGGCAGAAAGTAAGTAAAATAAAAATATGAAAAGAAAGAGCAATTTAGTTTCAATATATTTTTCCTTTGAATTCATTCTTCTCACTTTCAATATACAGAACGCTTCCGTATTTCTCTGTTTTCTATATATTCAAAAGGAAATATCAACTCAGACCTTGAATTCATTCTTCTCACTTTCAATATACAGAACTCTTCTCAATTTCTCTGTTTTCTATGTATTCAAAAGGAAATATCCATATTCAGAAGAGAAGAATTTTATGTAGTAGAAAGTCAAGAAATAATATTTTATTTGATCACATTAAATTCTTTTGAATTTGACAATCAAATATTAATCTCTTTAACAAATAATAGAACACCTTTGTTTATGATTTTGTAGGTTCAAAACTAAGCTGATAATAGATTAATTAAATTAATATATTAATCAAGGTATGTATATAGTAATACTAAAATCTTGATAGAATGAAGCAATGCATCTTTTACTTTCAAGAACAATCAGAAAAGAAAACATAAATATTTTTATTTCATCTTGTAAGTTTTTAATTAACTTTAAAATATAGTAAAACTGTCAAAGTCTTCAAACTATAGTTACAGCAAGATCCAGTTTATAGCATTATGACAAAAACTTAAATATCATACATAAAGAACATATAAGTGACGACAAGAAAAGTATGAGTTGTCTGTTGGTAGATTAAAACCCTGCTACTGATCAATCCTAGGTTCAATTCTCGGCTAGTGCTTCTAATCCATTTGGTCAAATTGTGACACAGCTGAGTCCAAACATCTTTTGTGTTTTGTTTATTTTTATTAGCTTATTTTGGGATTAAGTTAGAATTATTAATAATGATGTCATATAAAAGTGATAAAACATTTTGTCCTGATTTCTTGTATATATTCGTAACTTGTGCAGAGGTGAAAGCAGAAAGAGAAGAAGAATGGAAAAAGAATGTGTTGTTATTGATAAAGTGAAGAAAAATGAAGGAATGAATTGCATCTTTATGCCTTACTTGGAAACCGAGGAAGTTCATACTTCTTTCTCATTTCTTTTCATTCTTTAAAATTGCATCTCCACACCATTCACTTAATATTTCTTCTTCTTCTTCTTCACATTCTATCTGCACAAATCTTCAGGTACGTTTCTCAATTCAAATCATCAATTTAGTTAAATTTTGTATCCATCTCAATCATATAAATTAAAATTACTTTCCAAAGTGGTTGATCTTTTCAAGATATTAGTCATCTACTTTTTAGGCTTAATTTTTTTTTTTATATATAAGTTTAGATTCCCTTTAGCCTGGTTAAATCTTTATCTCATTCATAATCTTTTACCTATCCACCATTTACACTAAGATGTGCTCAAGTTAATAATAATTTATTTAATGTGATAATGAAGTCATATAAATAGGATTATAATATATTATATACAATATTTATTATTCATTCAAAATACTTTTTTAAGAGTTAAATCCCAACTAGACAATATTTCTTTTCATATTTCTTTGAATAATGGATTACAATATAAGAAAATTATGAAATAGAAATCAATTTTTAGATACAAAAAATAATTAGTTGTTATAGTGACTAAATTAGAGACCATTTTAGAGACTAATTTTTTTTTGTTTTTAAATTAGTTTCTATTGTTGTTAAATAGTTTATAAATTGGTATCTAATTAGCTATCAGAGTTTTAACAACCAATTATTTAGATTATAAATTTGGTAGCAAAAACCTTGGTAGCTAATTAGATACCAATTTAGAAATCATTTAACAATAATAGAAACTAATTTAGAAACTAAAAGTTTTTTTAGTTTTTAAAATGGTCTCTAATTTAATCACTATAGCAACTAATTATTTTTTATCTCTAAAATTGGTTTCTATTTCATGATTTCTTGCAGTGGTAATAGATCAAAAGTTTATATAAACCATAAAATTAAAATAAGTGTTCTCATTAGATATAAGTGTAGAAAATATGTAAGTGAAAGTTTTACATTCGTTGAACATAGTGACTAGTTTATATGACATAAACTTGCTTTTAAGGTTTAAAATAAGTTTTATGATAATTTATTTTAAAAAAATATTCTGAAATAAAGGTTATATATATGACCACCTTTTCTTCAATAAGAATATAGGTTTGAAACCTTTTGTTGGTCAACATACTTAATAATTTAAAAAACAAACAAATATATAATTTGAATACATTACAAAATAATCTAATGTTAAACAATTATTTACTTAAATCAAATTTTAAATCTAAAAAACTTTTATGAGTCACCTAATTTTAACCTTCAAATCAAATAAGATTACATAAAAGTTTTGAACTAAGTCCTTTTCTGACAAAAAAAAATAAAAATATATATATATATAAAAAAAAGGAGAACTGAATAACACTTTTTACAACGACATATTAGATTGGTTAAATAAGAATCAATGTAAACAAAAAATGTGGTGGCATTTTTGTAAATGTTTGACACATATTACACCAATTGGATATCCAACTAGTGTAATATGTCCTACTCAAAGCAAAAAAAGTTTTTTAAAAATTTTATCTATGGATTACACATAACACCGGTTGGATAGAGGAACCAATGTTATATGTCATTCCTAGATTAAAAAAAAAGTTTTTAAAAGTGATATGTAACACTGGTTCCTCTATACAACCGGTGTTATATATCATTCTCAGAGTTAAAAAAAAATTGAAAAATTTAACTTTGGACACTACATATAACATAGGTTGGATACATGAATAAGTGTTATATGTAATCTTCAAATAAAAAAAAGTTTTTGAAGTTTTAAAAATTACATATAACACTGGTTGGACTATGCAACCGGTGTTATATGTCATTTCATAGTAAAAAAAAGTTAAGTTAATAAAAATATATATTACACCTGTTATTACTCATAAACGGTGTAATATATGTTTTTACCTTATTTTCTTGGCTGACACCCTCACTCTCCATTCGTGCTATTCCAAGTTTTTTGCTCAAGAGTTCATTTCGCTTCTGTCAACGCTGCTGCCTCCACCGCTTCATTCTCATTTCGTTCTTTTCGTTGTGAGAGCATTCATACCGAACGAGATTCTTCTGTTCACGCTTCTTTACTATTTCGTTGTCACTCTTGTTGCTACTCTTGCCCCCATTGCCGCCACAACTCCATTCACGTTTACGCTCCAGGTTAGTTTTTTATTTTTAAATATTTTAATTTTAATTATTATTTGGTTTACAATTATTTATATAGATAATTAGTTTTATTATATTTTATTTGGAATATAATGTATTATGTTTTAAATTGGGTAATTGTTATATGTTAAAGGTCTTGGTATTAGGTCTGGGGGTGATCGACCTTCGGCAATGTGTATTATGTTTTATAATATGTTATGTTTGAAATATAATGTATTATATCTTAATTTTTGAATTGTTGTTTTAATTTTTATAGGTTGAATGCTTTGGTACTAAGTTTAGGATTTAGGATTTAGTATGTGACTCTAGAGCACATATTCACTGGTTAGGAGCCATAAGCGGTGTTATATGTGCCTTCTGGAACACATATTTTTTAATATTTTATTCAAATTTTAGTACATATTACACCGATTTTTATAATCGATGTTATATACTTAACATTTTACATCACTGAGATCTACATCGGTGATGGAATCGGGTTATATGTCCTTTAGAATCGATGTTATATACGTTTTTTTTGCACGAGTGCTCGTTTCTGACCTTATTCATCTATTCTCTAATTCAAGTGCAAAAGGTATTGTAGTATCGGTCTCTTAATATATAGAGAGGTTATACTTTAAATCATTTAAAGAGAGAACTATTTCTTATTGTTTTGATCTTAGTTAATTTGACGGATAAACATGAGTTACTTATCCTAAAAATTTAATAATTTCACTATAAATTTTAAGGTGTTGGTCGTCATAAAAAAATTGGATAAAAATGTTTTAATATTAGCCATCAACAAATTTTACAAAGTTACATGCACACAAAAAAAAAAGAGGTTTTTTTGAGAGGCTTTTGCAACATTAACTGATACTTGTTTTATGAGATTTAGGATGTACAAATAAGACAATGAAATTAAGGAGAAAAAAGGATTTGAAGAAGTTTCTCAACATACATTACAAGAAAATCATCAACTAGAAACCAATATTTAGAGACCAAAATAGTTAGTTGCAATAGTAACTAAATTAAAGACCATATTTTAGAAACTAAAAAAAAATTGGTTCATAAATTAATTTCTATTATTGTTAAATAGTTTCTAAATTGGTATCTAATTAACTACCAAGGTTTTAACTACCAATTATTTAAATTCTAAATTTGGTAGCAAAAATCTTAGTTGCTAATTAGATACTAATTTAGAAACCATTAACAATAATAAAAAATATTTTAGAAACAAAAAATTTATTTAGCCCCTAAAATGGTCTCTAATTTAGTCAATATAGCAACTAATTATTTTTTGTCTCTAAAATTGGTTTCTATTTTCTTGTAGTAATGATATACAAATTTTATATTCAGTCATTATAACAGTATATATTGTTCAATGAAAAGATAATCTTTTCTTTCATCACACTAATGGTGCTTATTTTTCTTTTTTCACTTACTAATACAATTGTATGTTATAAGCACTAATTGATACTTTTATTAAAGAATTGCACTAAAATGAAAAATACAAGTCAAATGATTGTTGCATTTGAAACCCTTTAATTCAATCAAGGGATAAATGGAATAAACATCTATTTGGAACTTTATATTAATTTTCGGCACTTGAAAGAGACTAAGCATGAGAAAAAAATTAATACTTTAAAAAATAAATTGATTATTTATTTTCCTCTTTTATATATATATATATATATATATATATTCATGGAACAACATTTATTGAAGCCATGTATGACACCTTTTTCATTTACTATTTTCTTTTAATTGTATGATCTCTTGCTAGAATACATGACATAATATCATTTTGTAGCTAATTAAAGAGTAACGAATTCATTCATGTTTAGGAAACTGTATCAATTTAAATGGAGGACTTCTTTCTTTCTATCGCAACAAAGACGGTAGAATATGCAATATTTCCGATTTTAGATCATTTGCAATACTTATGTTGTTTCCACAACTTTGCTTCGAATCTTCCAAATGCCAAAGAAGAACTGGAATTGACTCGAGAGAGTGTGATTGAGCGAATTAGAGAAGCCACTAATAAGACTGAAAAAGTTAAACCAGCTGTTGAGAAGTGGCTAAAAGATGTTGAGAAAGTCTTAAATGAAGTACAACTGCTGGAAGAAAGAATATCAAATGTAAAGAAGAGCTACTTCAGAAGGCAATGTCAATATTCTCTTGCAAAAGAAATAGCAAGAAAAACAACTCAAATGATTCAGCTTCATCATGATAGAAGGTTTGAACAATTTTCTACGATTATTGAACTTCCAGGCATGAAGTACTATTCTTCCAATGATTTCATTATGTTCAAATCTACAGAAGCATCATACAACAAGCTTATAGAAACATTAAAGAATAAATGTGTTTCCATGATTGGGTTAGTTGGATTAGGAGGCTCAGGGAAAACTACTTTAGCAAAAGAAGTGGGTAAAAAGGCAGAAGAGATGAAACTCTTTGAGAAGGTTGTCATGGCAACGGTGTCTCAACCACCAAATATCATAAGTATACAAGATCAGATTGGCGACCAATTGAGTTTACCGTTAAATGAAAAATCAAATATAGGTAGAGCACAAAGACTATCAGAGAGATTAAAGATAGGTACAACTCTTTTAATCTTGGATGATGTATGGGAAAAGCTAAACTTTGAAGCTTTAGGTATTCCATTTGATGAAAGCTGCAAGACTTGTTGCGTACTCATAACAACTCGCAATAAAGAAGTATGCACTTCTATGCAATGTCAAAGTATAATTGAACTTAATCTCTTGAGTGACAATGAAGCATGGACTTTGTTCACACATTATGCAAGTATAACTGATGTCTCCTTTGAAGCTTTGAAAGATGTGACAAGAAAAATTATTAATGAATGTAAGGGATTGCCCATTGCAATTGTGACTGTAGCAAGCTCGCTAAAGGGGAAAACTATTGAAGGTTTTGAGTTAGCATTGTCAAGGCTAGAAAATTCCAAGCCACTAGATGTTCCAAAAGGCTTAATAAGTCCTTATGTTTGTCTTGAATTAAGTTACAATAATTTGACAAACCAATTGGCTCAATCTTTATTGTTGTTGTGTTCTATGTTTCCAGAGGATTATGAAATAGATTTGGAAGATTTATTTCGATTTGGAAGAGGATTTTGCACAGTTGGGACGTTTGGAACAATGGAGAATGCAAGGAGAGAGATGCATGAAGCCATTGACATTCTTAAGAGTTGTTTTTTGTTAATGCATGTCGGAACAAAAGAAAATGTAAAAATGCATGATTTGGTTCGTGATGTAGCCTTGTGGATTGCCGCTAAAAGTGGTCAAGCAATTTTCACACGTACTGGAGTGGGTCTGGAAGTGTTGACAAATGATGAAATCATGAAAGATACGAAAGCATTAGCCTTATGGAATATAAGAGCATATGATTCTCTTAATTATAAAATAAATTGTCCAACACTTGAAATTCTCTTGCTTTGTTATCGTGGTGGCATGAATGTACCAGATGTGTGTTCTCAAAGCTTGGAAAAATTTAAAACCTTAATCATAAATTCATTAACGAAAAGTTATGGGTTACTTTTGCCAGAGTCACTGAAGTCGTTAAAAAATCTTCGAACACTGTGCTTGAGAAATCATGATTTAGGTGACATATCTTTTGTGGAAAGACTGCAAGTACTTGAGATTCTTGACTTGCATGGCTCTTCTTTTGAAGAATTTCCTGTTGGGATTGTAGAATTAAAGAAGTTGAAGCTTCTAGATTTGTTCCAATGTCGGCTTAAGAAAAATATAGTTGATGAAGTTTACGAAGTTGTAAGCAAATGTTTGCAGCTAGAGGAATTGTATTTGTACTTGGTCAATTACAAAAAGGACTTTTCACATGATGTCTCTTTCCCCAAATTACAGAGGTATGCTATAATAAACATCAATGATTATCTTAAGGTTTGGCGTATCATAACTATGAAAAAATACGCACAGTCTAGAGGTTTATTTATAGATGAGTTTGATGTTACTGCTGAAAATTTTATGTCGTTACCAATCAAGGATCTCTTTATAAGAGCAGAGTTCCTTCATTTGAGAAACCTTCGGGGAGATTTTAAAAATATAATCCCATCCATGGATCCACAAGGCATGAATCACTTGATTACCCTACAACTCGTATGTTGTGAAAAGATAGAATGTCTCATTGATAACACTATGAATACCTACAATAGTGTATTCTCTAAACTTGTTTACTTAAGGTTGGAAAGGTTATGTAGCCTTCGAGAGTTCTTTTGTGATCCTTCTTCGCGATGTTTTCTCAAAAATTTAGGTGAGCTCTTGATAAAAGATTGTAGTAAATTGAGCAGTATATCATTTTCAAGGAAGTCTAAACTATGCAATTTGAAGGTCCTTTCAATATACAGTTGTCCTGTGCTAACTTCTCTCTTCGTGCCATCCATTGCCGAATCTCTAGTGTTGTTAGAAGAACTAAAAATAATTAACTGCAACGCCTTGAGGCACATAATAGATGAAGTGGAAGAAGGGAACGATGTTCTTTCAAGCACCTCAAGTCATTCATATTTGACGCTCCAAAAATTAAGGATTATTGAAATTTATGGATGCAACAATTTGAAGTACATATTCTCTGAGAATTTAGCCGTAGGGCTAATGAGTTTGGAAAGTGTGGACATTCAAAGATGCTTGGAATTGAAGTATGTATTTAATAGTGAAAAGAAACGTAATCCTGCAGTTTACCCAAGTGAAAAGGAGACTAATATCATAAATTTTTCTAATTTGCATGTTCTAAGATTGTTATATTTACCAAATGTGATTGACATTTGGCCTGAAAATTGTCGTCCACAACTCCCCAGTCTTAAAAGGATAGAATACTATGAATGTCCCAAATTGCTTAACTCTTCCATAAGTAAGATGACTGCTCCAAATCTCCCGCAAAACACAACTTCAAAGGTAATATATTATTTTAAAATGATGATATCTTTAACTAACATAGCCACATCAGCTTTTATAGAAACATAGTTTATTATTTATTATTTCATTAATAAATGAATTTTCAATATGAATTAAGGTAGAAATGTTTAGGGATCAGTATACTTTGTCGAGTAATGTTGTTTAAATGCATTAACAATAACAATCATATCGCAATAGTTTTTTATCATTACTTTAATTCTGATAAGTATCAAGATTACAGTTTATATTCTTATTGTGTTTGAGTAGAAAAATATATTTATAAATTAATCATAATTTTGTGAAATGGATAATCTTTTAACTAGTCTAATAAACAAGTATTTATCAATTTAATCAATTATATTAATGAATTGTATTAGACCTATTGATGATGATCTTGTTTTTTTGGATTAGTATTGTAATTTTTTTATTGGTTTTTTAAATAATGAGTTTTGATCTAGTTTTTTGTTTTTATTTTCTAATACATTTTAGGTATGCTTCCTCACATTAAGTTTATTGAAAAATAATATATATTATTTTCAAAGATGGTAAATAAAAAAAATGATATTGTAATTAGAAGTGATAGATATAAGATTTTGAAGTGCGGTATATAGTGTGATATTTGAAGTACGTTAAATTGATGATTGAAATATATAAAGGAGAATGAAGTGTAAAATGTAAGATATTAATTAAGAATGAATTATGTTGTGTATACAGGAGAATGAAATAGCATGGTTCATTACCAACACATTCATCCAAATGGACGCTCTGTTGTTTCCACTCCAACTTGAATTGCTTTGGTTGTCTGATGTTAGAGTAAAAGGTCTGTTCCAAATCCAAATGGGAGAAGAAGGGGGTAGTGGAGAACTGCTTCCTTTAAACTTGGATATAAATTATCTAGAATTGAAGAATCTACCTGAGCTCAACTTCCTATGGAAGGGCCCCACAGGTTTTCTAAGCCTCCAAAAGCTTGCAATTGTTCACATATATGAATGTCCAAAATTGAAAACCATCTTCTCCATCACTGTTGTTACAAGTTTACCAATGCTGCGAGAACTGGGTATAAATAACTGTGATGAATTGGAACAAATATTTGATTTAGGTGATGCACAACAACTCCAAACCCTATATTCTTCCCAACAACTCTGCTTCCCAAAACTCAAATACATTACAGTTAAAAAGTGCAATAAGTTGAAATGTCTTTTTTATAATCTATCGGCTAGTCATTTTACCAGTATGAAATATTTGACAATAGAAAAGTGCTCTCAGTTACACAAGGCTTTTGGTTTTGAAAATGAAGCTGATGGTGGTGGTGAAGAAGAGACGGCTAAAAAGGGAGAACAAGTAGTACTACTGAAACTGACAGATATAACACTAAAAAATTTGCCAAACTTCGAAGAGATTCACCACGGATTTATGTTAAAAGAAAATCTTAACTGTCATATCAGGGAGGAATGTCCTAAGTATTCTCCAAGTTTATATCTAGATCCAGGTAAAATTCACATGTCGTTTTTCTAGACACAATTACAATGTCTTTGGATTATGATGTTAAGTCAAATATTATTTTATCAGATATGTAAATAGAAGGCTGCAATTAAGCATGTAGAGTTAAGTATGGGAAGTGTGGTATTGCATGAAGTTATCACCCAACTCATCTCCATCTGCTGCAATAAATTGGTCAGGTAACTCTTGTTTTGCTATTTTAGCAATAGGATCGTGTGGATGATATATCGGCCTCTTTTACTTTGTATTAAAAAGAGGTAGTGCTGCTTATATATGAGTTGTATAAATATGCAAGTTTGATCATATTTGAAATTAATATAAGATATTTGTTTCAAACGAAGAAAACCGCTTTTATGATGACAACTCTGACTCGTGTGAAATTGTTTATTTTATAGATGTAATTCTGCATCAAGTTAGTACACTTACTTTCATATTTTTTTTTTCCTGTATGACTCATGATTTTCTAAATTTTGATGTAAAAACATCAAAATGCTCTCAAATTGAGTTCAAGGGAGTCCACAAACTTGTCTTTAATAGTAGGGCATGCTTAAATTTGTGTTTTTTGACTTTAGTTTACAAGGCAATTTTTTTACTCCAACCATATAGGCTAGAGAAGGCACTTTTGTATGAAATATGCACATCAATTCTAACATCTAAAAAATTTCATCGGGTTAGTACATAATCCATTATGAGTACATGTTTTTATTATAACTCATGTTTGTTCTAGATATCACTATATTTTTGCGATTTGATACTCCTTGAATGAACACCTTTTAATTTTTGCTACTGAGAATATTTTTTCCTCTTCATATTTTGAAGTTCTTCAAATAAAAAAACATTTTTTAAAGTAACCAATGCTAACTCACTTGCCCCACTATTCTCATATCACTCATTATGGAATAATATTAAAACATTGATATCATATAATTATTTTGTAGGGACACAATTGCTGGAGGGAAGTAGAGTGTTGTGACGAGTTGGCAGTGTGGGGGCAATATTAAAATCTGTATATAAATAATCAATAACAGAAATAAAGTTCTTTCTGTTGATTATTTGTATGTGAGTGTTTATGTTCTTGTTTTAGAATTCAAGAATTTGATAGGGAATTGGTGATATTGTGAGATGTCTAAGTCTTATGCCGTGTATCGTGTAATATGAAACACTCAGTGTTATATTTAAGTATTTGATTCTTTTCTCTTTGAATTAATTTTTTAGAGTGATTCTGCAACCTACAAGAATTGAACATTAAAGAATTGCTACTTCGGAAAATTTTCTAATGTTTCTTCATTTTCTACCACGAGGTCAGTTTTTAAGTATTACATATTATTGGTGATTTTAAGAATCTCTGCGTAGAACAATTCTCCTTGAGTTGAATCATACTTCAGAAAAACGACTAATGGCTAGATTGTTCAAGGATGGCAAGGAGCAGCATAACATAACATAAATTCATGGATATTCATATGTGAAAAATATATTAGAAAGAAAATAATTAATTCCTATGGTATCTTACATTTGAAATGGTATCTAGCATCACTGAGGAAGAGGTGAAAGAAGCTGTCTGGCAATGTGAAGGGTCGAAGAGCCCGGGCCCGGATGGGTTCAATTTCAATTTCATCAAGAATAGTTGGGAATTTTTTAAGTCTGACATTGTGGAAGCGGTGCAGTTTTTTCAGGAAACGGGGTGTATTCCGAAGGGGTGTAACGCCTCTTTTATCGCACTGGTACCTAAAGTCAGGGATCCTACTACGCTTGACCAATTCAGACCGATCTCACTTGTAGGGTCCATCTATAAGATCATTTCTAAGGTGTTATAGTTTCGTATGAAGGATGTCCTATCTCTGGTCATTGATGAGAGTCAGTCAGCTTTTTTGAAGGATCGTGGAATGTTAGATAGCGTCCTTATGGCAAATGAGGTGGTTGAGGAGATAACTAGAAAACAAAGGAGTGGGATTTGTTTAAAGGTGGGCTACGAAAAGGCGTACGACTCGGTTAGGTGGAAATTCCTCTTTGATATGTTACAAAGGCTGGGATTCCACTCTAAATGGATTGCATGGGTCAGAGGTTGCTTGGAGTCGTCGTCTGTGTCGGTTTTGGTTAATGGGAGCCCAACAGAGGAATTTAAACCTTCTAGGGGGTTAAGACAGGGAGATCCTTTAGCTCCATTTCTATTCCTAGTGGTAGCTGAAGGCTTGGCCGGGTTAGTGAGACAAGCGTCAAATATGAATCTGCTCAGAGGGGTGAAGGTGGGGAGGAATGAAATCGTGTGTTGTTTGCTACAATTTGCTGATGACACTCTGTTTTTATGCGAAGATTCTTTCTCTAATATCTTCACAATAAAGGCGGTTCTAAGGTGTTTTGAACTTGCATCAGGGTTAAAAATCAATTTCCACAAATCAAAGTTGGCAGGCATCGGTGTTGATAGCTTTTCCCTTAACACCTATGCAAAGACTCTGAATTGCAAGACCATGTCAATCCCTTTTAAATATTTGGGATTAGAAGTAGGAGGCAACCCAAGGAAGAAACAGTTTTGGGAACCAGTTATAAACAAAGTCAGTGCTAGACTCAGTACCTGGAAGGGGAGATTTTTGTCTATGGCAGGAAGAGTATGCTTACTCAAATCGGTGTTTACCGCTATACCTCTCTTCTAATTGTCCTTCTTTAAAGCACCAATTTCAATCTGTAACAGAATTATCAGTATACAGAGGAAGTTCCTTTGGGCTTGGGGCAGAGATAAGAGGTCTATAGCTTGGGTAAGATGGGAGGATGTGTGTAAACCCCTTGAGGACGGAGGGCTAGGGGTCAAAGATGTCAGAATTTTTAATAATGCTTTGCTGGCGAAATGGAAATGGCAACTGATGAATGATGAAAGAAGGAAGTGGAAAGACATTCTTGATTCTAAGTATGGTTCAGAAGTAGGGAGAAGTCATACACGCTTGAAATGGCAATCTTGGTGGTGGAGAGATCTTTCTAAAGCTTGTGGGGAGGGTGAAGATGAATGGTTCCAAAAGTCTGTTGTGTGGAAAGTTGGTGATGGAGGCAATGTAAAATTCTGGGAA